>NW_006239357.1:262927-294773 GCF_000226075.1 Solanum tuberosum
CCCCATGGCCTTGGGGGCGCTGCATTCATGCATGCAGGTCCTGACAGATGACTGAGTAGGCCTCCTCAGCAGGATTGACTTTTATCCGGTTGGCTAGCCCCTTTTCTCCGGAGCCACCAGAGTTGGGAGGTTTGTTATATTTTGTTGTATATATATTTATGGGTAGGCTGGGGCCCTGTCCCGCTAATCTTAACTACTCTTAGAGGCTTGACGACTAGTGTGTGGGGTGTATAGCTACATTATGGCCATACTGACCTATGTTGTTCGTTTGCTAAAGCTTGTGAGTTGTTTGATGTATTGTATTGATATATACCTGCTTTTAGTTTTGGTATAGACATCATGTTGGCCTCGATGGCCAAATCAGGACCTTTGTGCTAGTTGTCTATTTATTTATATGATCTCCTGAGAGTAGCTGTTTCTTTTATAGATAAGTTGACAGGGGCCTTGCCGGCCCAGGGCCTAGTTTTAAGCCGAGATATAGTTGTTTGTTTTCTTGATTGCCTGTGGCTGCCATGCACAAATCGTTCTGCAGGGTTGGCTCGGGCCTGAGTTTTGGCAATAGGAGCCAGTTGCGCCCCTCGAGTTTGGGGAGTGACTGCCTCTCTTCCTTCCATTGGTTGAACCAAATTTATGAAACACCTTTAAGTTGAAAAACGGCCAATTACGCCTTTCTACCGGCATCCCTACCATGATAATTAAAACCTTGTATACCTCATCAATGAAATCTTGATGATCTTCCTCAACCCTGGTACAATGACACTCCGGGGGATTCATTCTAGTGAAGTCCCTCACTCTCTTATCGTTGTACCCACCTTTAGGTTCATAGGGACCACAACCTCCTTATTGTTTTGAGCCCTCATGGCTTAATGCAACACTTGAAAATCATGTCAAAACTCTGCATTAGTCACTTGTTCGACCAAAGGGTCGGCCGGAACTTGATGAGCCTCTCGATCAACATTCAAATTCACATTTCTCCTAACATATTCTCTTCGAGGGTCCTTATCATAAAATAAGGATAAGGAGAGAAACATATAGAGTTCCACTCTATTGATGTCACGACCCAGGGGTACCCCTAGATGTAACAAGGCAGATAGAACCCCGAAAGGCACCATGTAAGCCACCTAGCATATCATAAAATAAACATAGAACAACAAAGAGTTAAAACATATTTCAAGTCCAAAATTTTCATAAAGGAAAGCGAAAGTCTAGAGTTGTCTCAATTAACCATATATTACAATACATGAATCAAATAGGGTCACAGCCCATACAACATAATCCGAAAGAAGAAATACATGAATGAAACTACTAAGTGAAAACATCCATCCTTGACTCATGAGGACTCACCAACAAGCTAGGAGAAATGAGCGATTCCAAGCTTTAGCCATAATGAGGACCACCTTGAGAACCAGACCCTACACTTGGGGATAATATAGGAAATATGGGTCAGTACAAAAATGCACCAAGTATGATAGCCATGCATAAAAATAATGAAAACATGCTAAAAGGGATATTTTAGTTGAATGCATGCAATTGACTAAGTTAAACAATCATTTTGAAGATAATGGAAAAGCATAAGTCATAAGCATTTTCTTTACATAGATCTTCATATCAGAAGAGGAACATATCATGAATACCCTCAAAGCATACTTGTGTGATGCATGAATAAGATCCCATAATCTAACCAATATTAAGTAAAGCTTCTTGAGTAACTATAATTCATAATTCATACTCTTGTTCACACTATTATCATAATGGGGAATAAGTGTTAACTGACATAGACCATGTAAGCTTACCAATGGAATCCGGTGTCTACCCCACACTAAAAAGGAGTTGTTCTACTTGCCTAAGGTAGAACCATACTCTTGTTGATCCACTAGCTAAATAACCTATGAGGGCACATAGTTCATGGGATAAGGAGATTGCTACTACTAACCCGGACTAAACTAAGGTAGAAGGTTTCCATCTCATGAGATACATACTTTGGGAACCCGGACTCAACTAAGGTAGAAGGAACCCATTTGAAAAGCTGGGCTCAACTAGTGTAAAAGCTTTCATTGGGAAGTTGGACTCAACTAGAGTATAAGCTTCCATCTCATATTCATATCCACTCGGTGCTAAGAATTAATTCGCATGGATTACATATTAAGTCTTAACTTAAGTTCATATTCATGGAAAAATGTTTTGACACTCAATCCAACATAATTTATACGATAACTCATAGATCAATATGTGAGAATAGCCTTTCAACCTTAGAATCATCATATTGTGAGAAAACCTTTCACATCATATCATATTCATACATAGGTGTGTATATGAGGATAACCTTCCAACAACACAACAACCAGATCATAATAATAATCACTTTACTGTCAAAGTGTTCTTAAAGCATATACATAAATTTCATAATCATGCATAATTCTCATCCTTTTCCCTTCAAGGACCCTAGATCATATTTCGTAAAAACATCTAGAATCACTACATTAGACATGGATCATAGCATGATTCAAATAACTCAACTACTACAAGCATAATAACATAATACCCTTTTTCATCAATTCACCCACATCATAAGGTAATAAATTGGCAATATGGGGATTTCATGGAATCTTGGGGATTTAAACATAAAAACCATAATAAGTCATCAATTAAATCATAATATAAAGTAATTAAATCATTATAATCATTTTTGAAAGGAATCCATGACTTGGAGTCATACCCTAACTTTTAGGGAATTTATATCTTTGAAATGGAGTTTTGAAGGGACTCCATGGATGAAGAGATACCATACCTTAGCTATGAATATCCAAATATTTGAGTAGAAACCTTGGTCCTTCATAATCTAGCTCCAACTTCCTTCTTCTTCTTCCTTGAAGTTTTAGAGAGAATTTTTTGGAGAGGATGAGTTCTTTTGGGATTTTAGAATAATGGCTTGGATGCCTTAGTTTAGTGACTTAAAAACCTTATGTAGTTAGTCTAATTTAGTGTAAAACGATGTCACTTAATATTAACTAAAACCAGAAAACCCCAAAGTACCCCTCAACTAACTCACCAAAATTGTTAAGAAGTGACCACCCACTACCCCACGACCACGGTCCGTGAATGGACCCATGTGGCGTGCTGGTGAACCGTGGGTAAGTTACTAGAGCTTGAGTTTCAAACTTTGACCCATGACCCGTCACCCACGCGGCATGGACTGACCCACGAGGTTTGGGTCCCCTCTGTGGGTCACTGCCCAGGAAACTTCTAAGGGTCCTTCTCAAGAACCCATGGTTGGTCCTTGGGGATCGTACCTTGATGTTCTAACACGAAACCCTATATTTTTAGGTACGGGGAGGTACGTTTATGACTATAACCCTCATGTTAAGCTTCAGTTTAGCCTAGTAGTTTCCGGAGTGTTACAATCACACGACTTTAGAATGATGAAAGAAGTGAATGTTCCTATACATATTATAGCCTCCTATTTAGAAAAATGGCGCGCTTCACACTTATGATCAAGAATCTACTAAATGTGGCTTATCAGACATCCTAGGTCCTTTTTAAACCTTTTTCTCTAAATACCAAGTTTATCATGACCGAAAGTGTACCCTAGGTGTAACATGACATATAAAACCCTGAGAGGCCCTACGTAAGCCACTTAGCATGTATCAAACAAGATAATAGAAATAAAGAACTTCAAACATAGAAATGCATATTTGGAAAGAGTTTGACAAAGCAGAACTCTAACATAAGTCTCCATAAGCAATCTAATACATCATAAGGCAAATAATTGGGACGTAACCCAAACATCACATACATAGTCTGTAAATGTATATGACATAAATATATAAAGTGTTTCGGTCCTCGGAACATGAGGACTCACCAATCACTTGAAGCATCCAATAGATGTCTAGCCACGAGTGTGTGATGTAGGAACGTCAGACCCTGCATTTATTAGATAATTTAGGCACAAGACTCATTACTACATGGAATGTACTAAGTATGGGGCACTATTCATAAACATATGTATGATAACATGAATGGATTAAAACATATTAAACATGATCAATATTTGGACATTTAAAAGAATAAGGAATTAAAACATGGAAATCATAGTGAATGAAATTGAAATAAAATACATAAGAAAAGCTTTTGAATAAAACATAATCATTTTGTGGTATCTTAGCTTTAACCGACAATAAGACCATGATAGCTATATCATGGCATCCGGTATATCCCTTATACAAATACAAGGAAAAAATACGTTTCAAGGTACAATCGGTACATTTCATCTTTTTCTAAAGTGGATCCACCACGTAGGTCATTTAAGACAATCCCACTGGACACGTAGTTTGGGGCTGGAGGTTTCGACTATAGACTACCCTATTTGAGCCTCCACCTCAAAGACCTCTAGTTCTTAAGTCAAAGTCCCAATGGAATAGTTAAAAGTCAAATATAACATTGGTAAGGCAATGATCAACACCAATCCATACTTTTGAGATCAAAACAAAGAATAGCTCCTTAAACACAATTCAATATAGATGAGAAAACCTTGAACCAATCTGAATCCATATGTGAGAAATATCTATCACAATCATGATCATAATAGTAAATGAAAAATCCTTTCACAATAGCATTGAAACTTTCTTTGAAAAGCATCCACAAACCATTTACAATATATTCATAAAAACATACATATCTTGATAGATTCATACTTTGTGGTTCATAACCATCATCACAGGTTTTTAATAAAAATCATGGATCATGCATGTGTCAATATGATATCAAGTAATCATCATGTATTAACACTAAATCATGCATTAGAAGACTTAATCAATACAAATAAATCATAATTGACTGCAACCCATAAAGATTGAATTGAAACCCTAATTTGAATCAATTGAAACTAAATGAGAAATTGGGAATTTTGGGGATTCCATGGGTGAATACCCACATACCTTGCTACCAAAAGCTCAAGAGTAATGGTAAATTGATGCCCTCGAATGAACCCTAGCTTCTTCTTCTTTCTAAGGTTTTGGAGGGAGACATTGGGGGAATAGAAGAAAGAATTGAAAGTGGATAATTTGGGGCTTAAAAGATTTATATAGGGTTTAGGGTATAAGGAAAAATTACATAATATTGGATTAAAAAAATTAGATAAAGAGATAATAGCTTTTTGAAAATAACTACCCAACTCGACCTACGGCCCCGACCTATGGATCGTAGAACTTTCTACAGTCAGTACAGGTCAACCATAGACCATGTACTGGAACCATGAAATCACCTATCGTTTGACGGAACACTTCTACGGATCATAGGTCTTCCTACGGTTTGTAGATAGCAATCGTAAAAACCAACTTGACCCCTTAAAATTTCACTAATTCTTTGACCTACCTACAAGACCTATGTATGACTTGTACAAAAAATGACGGGCCTTGTTTAAAAAAAATACATTTTTCCTCTTCCTACGATTTCCATTTACGGCCAGTAGAACTTCTACGATTCGTAGATGGGGCCTGTAGACACAGTCTACAGCCCAAAACCCCATTTCATTCTTTTTAAAATTCTGAGGTGTTACACTGATACTGAAACTTTACTTTTCAAAATTTATTTTCCCACTTTCTATGAGACTAGTCTACGACATGTAAAATATTTTATGAATCATAGACTAGTCTTGTAAACCATAACCAGTAGCCTAAAATATGGAATTTTTTAATTTTTTGAAATCCAAGGTGTTACAATATCTCCTCCATGGAACATTCATCCTCAAATGGAAATCAAGGAAACATAAAGACAGTAGGGGAAGAGATATCACAAGCCAACATTAATGCAATCACATAAATGCACATAATCAAGGAGAAAATAGACTCCAAGCTAACACATACTTTAACAGATCGTTTCATAAAACATATATGCATGTGAAAACATGAGAATCACTAAGACACATGAACCCGTAAGAATAGACCATGAGGGACTAATTACCTCAAGCTAGAGTAGAAGCCGACGAAAATACATGAGGATATTGGGAAAACATATCGGCCTCGGCCTCCCATGTAGCACCTTCAACCATTTTATTCCTCCACAACCCCATCACGGATGCAACTTCTTTGATTCTTAAAGTTCTAACTTGCTGGTCTAATATCTCAACCAGAATTTCTTCATATGAAAGGCTTTCATTAATGCCAAGACTTTCCAATGGCACAATTGAAGATGCTCAAACAACTCTTTAAAAAAATTCAAAAAGTAAGTGATCGTCTTCAATAAAAATTACCCAGCAAAGAGTTGTGGTCAAATCCCATAAAGAGTAGTGTGAGGTTACGAATTCAACGAGTGAATTAAAATGTAACTGTTAATAATGTAGTAACTGAGACAATTGGGTGGATGATTCCACAACATTTAATTAATAGATTTTAAAGTCACAAATTAACATCACGCTTAAAATAAATAAAGATTGAACAAATTGAGAAAACTGTAGAGGCATGGAGATTTCACATTGATATCATAAAGGGTTAACCATATATTTCTCAACAAAGCAAAACTATCATGAATATATTGGGTCATCTTTGATAATGTTAATATTCATTCGATCTCATAACATTAATTTAATTCATAAAATCTCATTTTGGTCACATTATGTCATTTACAATTAAACCTGTTGCCTTGTTATTACAACTAGATTAAGCTAAGTTGCAACCATCGAAATAATTACCCACTTGAATTGGTCTTTTTCAAGCACCAGATTAAGTTCTAAGCTCATATTAAGTTGGCCACCCTAATCCATCAATTAAGCACATGGTACTACCTTAAATTTGTGAAATAAAGCAATAAACCAGAGAAATTCAAAATACCCACTAAGTTAAATCTACACACAACCCCACAATAACACCCCTAGAGATTCGGGTTTTAGTCACCCTTAACAAAAAGTGCCAAAATTATACCTCTCATGATAGCAACCATAGGTGCAGTGAATATAAGAAATTATATTCAACACTCACTTTGATTTTTAATGTACCGTGAGTTTATGATATTTTTGATGCATTTAACTTGGAGTTTTGCATGAGTGTTAGGCATTTTGTTATTATATATTATGGTGTTTTGACTAAATTTTGCAGAAATCAGGTTTTGGAGTAGTGGTGATGAAAGTGCCTGAAGAAGTAGAAAATTGGCAACATACCAGCCCACCTACGAGCCGTCGTTCCTTCAACAAGTCATAGGTGGCTGGTGTAGGTGAAAGCTCTAGGAAAACTGATTATTTTTGGAACAACGAAGTGACTAACAGATTGTAGGTCCTCTAACGAGCCGTCGTTGATCATTCGTGGGTGACTTCAGAGAAGATGATTTCCGATCCTTAAATGAAGATTGAACAGGACAGGACGTGCTTATACCTACAAGACGTAGGTCATGACCTATGATGACATCTACTGGAAATTTGGACAACTGCTGAGCGACGGTGGCATCTACGAGCCATCGTTTGTGTGATGAGCCATCGGTGACCATCCATCGATGACACATTCCAAACCCGATTTCCTAATTCTTCTTTTTCTACTTTATTTAGGATTTATTTTCTATAAATTTTACTTTTTGGGTTGTTATACTTTTTGTGAAAATTTGCTTTTCGCTTTGGAAATTATTATGCGAACACTTTCGGCCTTTAATTCTTAAAGTTTGGTTTATGATATTTGCATTTTTTTCAAATCAAGATTCAATATTTCTTCTATTCTACTTTGAAGTTAATTATTAATATTATCAACTCTATTATGAATTGTGATAACTCAAGGATGAACAACTAAATTCATGACTAGGGTTGTGGGAACCATGGAGTAATTAACAATGTAAATTAATAATTAACTAATTCTGGAATATTTTTTATGCATATATTGTTAATACTTTTGTTTTGAATGCTTTTAATGATGCCCAACATTAGAACTCGCCTCATTCCTACTTGCCCGACCAAGGATGTAATTAATGAGAAATGGATTGAACAATAGAGATTTAGCGTGATAATCTACTATCTAATAGCCTGACCCACCTACTGTGAAGTCTTGTCTAGGGTTAAGGGTAAGGGTTAGTAAAGCATACACCCGTAGACCGACAAAGTTTCATGGTGAAATTCCCTACTTGGATGACGAATCACTTAGGAGATATTGAGCATACAAACCTTGCATATTAATACTAGGAAAAGTTACTAGTATTAAGATTACTACATTAAGAACTTGTGGGGATCACACATTCCCTAGTTTACATCTCATGATATTACAAACTGCGAATTCTATTTAGTTGTTAGTTGTTACTACAAATCAATCAACAATTACTTTATTCAAAAATCCCCTGTTTTATGAAAGTAAACCTGAGTAAAAGTACAAATAAATGTAAATTCGCCTAAGTAAAGACCATATTCCTCATCGGATCGATCCTAAACTTTGTCAAGTTCTTTATTTGACGTAAATCGTTTATACTTCTTTGTAGAGGTGAAATTTGGTCGTATCAAATTTTGGCGCCGCTCTCGGGAAATTAGGCTTTTAGATTAGACTACTTTCGTTATTGAACTTTAGTCACTTATTTCCCAATTTACGTTTTTTTTGTTTTTGATTTCCACATGTCTTATTTCCCATGTATGCCAAGTACATGGAGTTAAGGCAATCCCCTGACCCCGTACGATTCTAAATTAAGAAGAACTCTGAGAAAAGTGGATGGAAGAGGTCTAAATCTTGAGGTAAAAAAATGATCCAATCAGAGCGGGTCAAGGGGATGTTGCTAGAGCGCAACCTCGTAGAGCTTTGGAAGTACCTAGACATGTTCAGGAAACGGTGGACATTAAAATGCTGAAGGAGTGCAAAATTAGCCAACACCTGATGTGTGTGAAAATTACAGGGTTGATTATAATGTTGTGGGATCGACTGGGGCTATCATTGTTCCTTCACTACCTCGTGGACATACTTTCATGGTGACCAGTAGTCTGATGCAAATGCTTAAACCTAGAGAATTGTTTGTTGAATTAACTTTGGAGGATCCATATGCTCATATGAGCAAAGTGAAAAAGTGTTTGTATGAGTAGTGTGGGACGACCATAAATAAATATTGATGCAATCGACTAAAGGGTGATTCCACTCTCGTTGACAGGTG
This sequence comes from Solanum tuberosum, assembly GCF_000226075.1. Classification (NCBI taxonomy): domain Eukaryota; kingdom Viridiplantae; phylum Streptophyta; class Magnoliopsida; order Solanales; family Solanaceae; genus Solanum; species Solanum tuberosum. The sequence goes on from NW_006239357.1 coordinate 272,027, forward strand.
ATGCTCATGTATGGATGTCTCAGTTGCAACATAACTAAATCACCACTTGGGAGTTACACAAGGTATTCCTGGAGAAGTATTTCCCATTGTCCAAGAAGTTAAATCTCAAGGATAAACTCAATGACTTCGTAACGTTGCATGGTGAGTCAGTTAGTAGTTATTGGGATAGATTCACTGGGTTTTTGAGTAGTGTACCTAACCACCGCATTGATGACGAGTCACTAAATGGAGTATTTCTACAGAGGGCAAGATGATAATTGAAAGATTTTACTAAATACTATTGTTGGAGGATCTTACGGAGTAAACACATTTCAGGAGATTGCTGAGAAACTTAAAAAGATATCTAGGAATAATAAGGCATGGAGCATTAGAAGCTCAAATACGGGAAGGAATACGTTTAGAGTCCAAACCCCACCGAATCAGTACAATGAAGATGTTCATGAGGAGATGGCCCAATTGAGAAAAAAGGTTGGCTTTGTGTTGAAACATGTGAGCGAAAGTGTAGAAAAAGTGAATGCAGTGAACTACCAGAATAGAGCACCACCTGCTAATGAGTACATTTATGAGGAGGATGCAAATGTTGGGAATGATCAGGCAGGGCATTTCCGGATCAACGCCTAAGCATCTAACTTAGATAATTGGCGCCATGGTCATGGAAATAAAGGTCAAAACTATAGTAACTGTAATCCCGAAGGGAACTATGTCCATGATTGGAACTTGAATCGTGACAACAACTATAACCAGAATGGGTATGGCAACATGAACGATAGTAGTGGACTCTATGTTCCACCTGAGAATATAGATGTTAGATCGAGTTTGAATCGCATTAAAGATACGATGAACAAGAATATGAAGAGGTTTGATTCAATAGATGACAATGTGAAAAAAGTGAATAATTATTTATCAGGCATTGGTCAGAAAGTTGAGTCATATAAAGTATCAATTAAATAGATTGAGCAGTATATGAGCTAGTTATCAACAAGTTTGAATCCACGTCATCAAGGAACACTTTCTAGAAATACCATCAGAATCCAAAGAATGGCAGACATTGCATGGTAGTTACTACTAGGGGTGGAAAGCAGACTATAGACCCTTCTATGCCGACTATCATTGAAAGTACGAATGAGCATGAAGAGGATGAATTTGAGGTAGTCTAGGAGACGAAAGATCAAAATGAGAAGTAGGATGAGGTGACACAAAATATGATCCCTATGTCGAGACCTCCACCTCCCTTCCCACAAAGGATGGTAAAAAAAGAGGATGAAGGAAAGTATCACATGTTTATAGCTATGTTGAAGCAGTTGTCCATAAATGTTCCTTTGCTTAAGGCAATTCAACAAATGTCGGGTTACGCAAAATTAACGAAGGATTAGGTAACCAAGAAGAGGGATATCAGTTTCGAAGACGATGACAAGTTGCATCCTTTTAGCCCTATTTCTACTAGATCATTAGTGCAGAAGAAGGAGGATCATGGATCATTTACTATTCCATGTACCATTGGTATGTTTTCTTTTGCAAAGGCCCTAAATAACTTGGGTGATAGCATTAATTTGATTTTCTTGTCTATATCCAAGAAGATGGGCTAATGAGCCCTCAAACCGACTGCAATGCATTTATTTATGGTTAATAAAACATTAAAGAAACTGATTGGGTGCTTCCACATATCCTTGTGAAAGTTGAGGCGTTCATCTTTCTGATGGACTTTGGGATACTAGATTGTGAAGTTGACTTTGAGGTCCGCATCATCTTAGGGAGACCATTCCTTGCTACTGGTTGTGCTTTGGTTGATATAAAAAAAGGGAAGATGAAGTTTCGATTGACCAATGAAGAGGTCACTTTTAATATTTGTAAATCTATGAAGCACGAAAGTGATCTTAAGTCGGTGTTGAAGCACTAGCGGTCGTGATCATGAACTTTTATGGAGATGGTATTGATGAATATGATGATCTAGTTGTTGCACTCAATGGTGTGGATTTTTCTCATAGTCAACGAAGGAAATTGCATCTGGATTTGAAAATTTGAGACGCTCCGCCTACAAAACCATATGTTGATGAGCCTCCGAAGTTGGATCTTAAAGCTCTTCCATCTCATTTTCAGAATGTTTTCTTGGGCCAAAATAGTACTTATCTAGTTATTACTATTGGTGACTTGAATAAAGGGAAGTTGAGACATTGATATCAGTATTGAAGCAATTCGAAAGGGCAATATGATTGACCATTGCTAACATTATTGGTATTCCACCGGGTATTTGTTGTCAAAAAATTCAACTTATGCCAGATAGTAACCCAAGTATTGAGCACCAAAGAAGATTGAATCCACCGATGCAAGAGGTCATGAAGAATGAGATCATTAAGTTTTAAGATGTTGGAGTCGTATATCCTATTGCTGATAGCAGTTGGGTATATCTAGTTCAATGTGTGCCAAAGAAGGAAGGAATCATTGTGGTTTCCAATGCAGAGAACGAGCTCGTCCTAATGACGCCGGTGACTGGTTGGAGGGTTTGAATAAACTATCACAAGTTGAATATGTAGATTAAGAAGAATCACATCCTAATGCCATTCATGGACCAAATGTTAGATCGTCTTGGTGGAAAGGGTTGGTATTGTTTTATATATTGGTATTTAGGGTAAGATCAGATCGCTATAGCTCAAGAAGACCAAGATAAGACCATTTTCACTTGTCCTTACAGGACTTTTTCTTTCAAGAGGATGCCATTTGGGTTGTGTAATGTGATACGCTCAAATTACACCTCTCTAAATAAGTATAAGCGATCGTTGTCCAATAAAGAACCCAACATGTAGGTTGGGGTCAATCCCATGAGTATATGGTTTAGACTTAAACTTAACTCACTATTATATTCGTTTAGTCAACTTATTTCCGAGACAAGTAAGTAAAGGGAGGGGTGGGCATTTGAAACAAATAACTTGATTGTCGTTAAGTAACAAGTGAGCAGGTTTCGAAGTTTATTGTTATCAATGAGAGAGAGAAACTAGGGTGTATGTGTTCCCCATAAGCTCTTAACGCGGTAATCCTAATATTAGTAATCCTTTCCTAGTGTATAACATGTGAAGTGGTAAGATATGTATCTGTAAGGGATTAGTCCTCCAAATAGGGAATTTCACTGCGCACCTTGGCCCGACTACGTATGTATAATTTACTAACCATTACCTTTACCTCATATTACACATCACATCAATGTATGGCTTAGTTTTCACCCTCGCATTAATTGACATTAGACTATTTGATAGTATCACACTAAATCTCTGTTGATAGTTATTTTTTTATTCACTACCTCCTTGGTCCGGAAAGTAGCAACAAGGCAAGTTCTAACGCGTGCACTTGTTAAAAAGACTTCTAAGAGAAAGAATTACCAATGCATGCCTCAACACTATTCAATAATTAGTTAGTTATTATTCATACGTTGTTAATCTCTCATGGTTCGCACAACCCTAGTTGTAGATTTAGTTACTCAGGCTTGGAAGAACACAATTCATATTTTTAGAAGAAGAATTCATGAACTTACGTAATGAGTAGAAGAATTATGTAATCTCCAATTGAAATTCAAAGCCAAAATCTGGAAATCAAATTGCTAAAGTTTGCAATGTAATTCCCAAGAAAATCGCAAGAAGTAAAAGTAAACAATGATGTCTAACCCCCAAAAATGAGGTTTACATACCCTATTTATAGAAAAACTTGTCCTAAACAAAAAGGAAACAAAATAAGGAAATAAAACTTCTAGACGCGGCTTTGATCGACGAGACTAACCTACGGACCGTAGTTACACCTACGGTCCGTAGGTCCCTTCCATAGCTTGACACTTAGAACTTTTTCCGCAGAGGCTGGAACCTTTAACTCTCAGATACAAACGAAGGGTGTGCAGTACAGACCTTAGGTTGACCTACGGTCTGTGGGTCCCCTTCCGTGGCTCCACACTTAGAACTTTTTATCAGGTACTGGAACTTCAACTCCAGTGATCATTAACGGATATGTAGGACGGCCCGTGGGTCAACCTACGCTGCGTCACTCTCCTTCGTAGTTCCACACTTAGTCAGACTTCCTTATTGTTCACTCCATGCCTACCCACAACGGACCGTGACTAGACCTAAGGTCCGTGGGTGGCTCCTTCTGCAGAATTTAAGATGTCATCTCTCTCGTCCTCATCCTAGACTATTTACTGCAAATATAACACAATAAACATTAGTTCTAATACAAAATGGCCCTAGACACACACAATTCTTAACTGAAATGTATTAAAAATACCTTAAACGCATGGTATATAATAATGCGCCGACAACTTTTCAGCATTGCATGATGCCTATATTTTCTTATATGGGTGAAGACAAAAAAGAGGTATTCATGGATATTTTCTTAGTGGTTGGTGACTCATTTGATGATTTCTTGGTATATTTCGGTGAAGTGCTGAAACGTTGTGAAAAGTGCAATCTTGTGGTCAACTAAGGAAATGTCACTTCATGGTAATATAGGGTATAGTTCTCTGATGACCCAGGGGTACACCCTAGATGTAACATGGTTTATAAGACCCCGAGAGGCCCCATATAATCCACTTAGCATTCATAACATAAGAAATAGAATAAAGGAAATAAAGACAATATTTCAAGTCAAAATATTTTATAAAAGCAAACCGAAGGTCTAAACACTTGTCTTCTTAGCCATCTAGTATAATAGAATGAAATTGTGCCTAGCCGATCATTATGTCCAACACTGAAAATAAGATAGAAAACTTAAAACAATGAAAATCCATTATCGAAGCATGAGAACTCACCGAAACTCAGAAATTTCGGAAATCAACCTCTAGCCATGAAATTGAGAACTCGGACTGTCAGACCCTACATTTGGGGAAATGTAGGCAAGAGTATGTGTTAGTACAAAACAATTTAGCATGTATGATAGCCATGCATACAAACATTTAGAACATGCTAAAAAGGGACATTTTCATAAGTATGCAATGATCAAGCTAAAACATGTATCTTGAGAGTTAGAAACCATAAGTCATAAACCATAATCAATGAAAGCGAACATCATCTTGAAACATAGTTACGATACTTCCTTGAAGTAACCTTGGTTCATCATAACTTTTCGTATTTGTGGAAAGTAGCCTTAATCGACATATAAGACCATGTGATCTAGCAACATAGAATCCGGTGTGTACCCCACACCAAAAAAGGGTGTCCTACTTGCCACGGTAAGGACCATGAACTTCTAGCTATTGTCGATACACTAGTTAATGTCTATCTAGACAATACTATATTGCTACATAGTACATGGGTCTTGGGTAATCGCAACTTGTCCACTCCGTTCTAAGCTTAACTTCCACGGAATAGTTTTTTATCCTATTTATCTTAGCTGATGAAGGAACATGGATAATCGCCTTTTGTCCTTACATCATGTGACATGGGTAATCACCTCTTGTCTTTCAATTAGAGGAAATGGGTAATCGCCTCTTGCCTCAACATTAGAATAGCTTCTTAGCATTGGTTCATTTTTAGGTAAGAAAGCATTTCAACCCTAAGAATCCTTATTTTGTGAGAAAACCTTTCACAATTCATGTTTACATGTGTATATGCGAAATCCTTTCAACAACAACACCATAACAACATTATTGATATTTCACTATCAAAGCATCCTTAAAAACATTTACATAAACTTTATAAGAACATGCATAATTTCATAATTCTCCTTTCAAGGCTCGAAGCCCACTTTTAATCATCAATGGCTAGAAAACATAATTTTGACATGGGTTCATAGAAATTCATCATAATTTCATGTAATTCTATCAATTCATACTTGATTTCATATCAACTTCTTTCATAATCCAAAACCCACATTATATGATCAAAACATGAAAAAATTAGGATCACATGGGTTCCCCACATGTATGGGCCAGACTAGTGGCTAAGCAAGTCCTTCCTCCCTCCACATGCCCACCTTCATGAATCGTCTAACCCTTCATGAGTCGTCTAGGGGATCGTGGTAGGAGGCTAGCCTAGAGGTGGGTTCTGCCTCCCTTTTACGGCCGCCACTACGAATCGTGTGGCTCACCACAAGCCATCTAAGGGCTTGTGGGAGGGATGCCCCTCTTGGCCAAAAACAGGAAGGCAGTCAGGAGCACCACCACGAGCCGTGGTGCCCTTCACGGCTTGTCTGGGGCTCCATGAAGGGTGCCATGGCTCATTCATGGGCTGGTGACATTCCACTAGGCTCCCTTTCTATAATTTTAATTTCCGAGGTGTTACATTGTCTCCCTCTTTTGAACATTCGTCCGCGAATGTGATTCTAAACGTCACATGAAAGAGAAGAACTCAAACCTAGCTGCCCAATAAGCATGCAATTACATGAATGTATATATCTAAGGAGTAAACATCAACTCCAAGCTAAAGCATTTAAAAACATCATATCATGAAGTATATATTCAACTCATACTCAAATTCACATAAACATGTAAAAATAAATCAAATTTGCTCATTTTGTCGAAACTTAATCCTTTTCATAAACATGCATATGTGAGGAAATCATGGGAATATCTAAGACACATGACACCAAAGAGTAAACCATGAGGGACTCAATACCTCAAGCTATAGTAGGGGTAGAAGAAAATAAGGGAGGATAACGGGACATCATATCATCCCCGTCCTCCCAAGTAACACCCTTAACTAACTGATTCCTTCACAACACTTTCACGAAATCAACTTCTTTATTTCTCAACTTCTTGACATGCCGGTCTAAAATTTCAACCAGGACTTATTAATAAGAAAGATTCTCATCAACTCCAAAACTTTCTAAGGGAACTATAGATATCGAATCACCAACACATTTCTTCAACATGGAGACATGGAAAACTGGATGAACCGATGCCAACTCATTAGGCAATTCTAGTTCATAAATGACCTTACCAATACGCCTCATAATTTGATATGGGCCTACATATTGGGGTCTAAGCTTCCCTTTCTTACCAAACCTCATTACACCCTTCATGGGTAAAATTTTCAAATAGACCCAATTATTAACATCAAACTCAAGATCTCTTCTTTAAACATCGGCATATGACTTCTATCGACTTTAAGTCATTTTCAACCTCTCTCTAATAAGTTAAACTTTTTCCATAGCCTCATGTACCAACTCGGGACCTATTAGGGCAACTTTACCCACATCAGACCAACCTATTGGAGATCTACAAATCATACCATAGAAGGGCTGAAATGGATCCATACCAATACTTGAGTGATAACTATAGTTATACTGAAACTCGATCAGTGGAAAATGGTCATCCTAATTACCTTTGAAATCAATCAGATAAGCTATCAACATATCTTCCAAAGTTTGGATAGTAGGCTCCTCTTGCCCATCAGTTTGTGGATGAAAGGTCGTACTAAATTTAACACAAGTATCAAGACCCCTTTGGAAGGATTTCCAAAACTTAGAAGTGAATAGAGTACCTAGATCAAAGATAATGGATAAAGGAACTTTATGCAACTTTACCATTTATTTCAAATAAAACTTAGCATAATCTTCCACCACATAAGAAACCTTGATGGGTGTGAAATGAGCTGATTTTGTCGTTCGATCTACTATAACCCAAATCGAGTCATAGTGTCGCAGGGTGCGAGGCAAATCAACAACAAAGTCCATATTCAACTCTTCCCACTTCCAAGTAGGAACACTCATGTCTTGGGATAACCTTCGAGGTTTCTAATGCTCAATTTTAACTAGTTGACAATTAGGACACTTAGCCATAAATTCTGTAATATTCTTCTTCATCCCATTCCACCAATAGATCTTCCGCAAATCACAATACATATTGGTGGCTCCCGGGTGAATGGAATATCGATAATTATAGGCTTCTGACAAGATCTTCTCCCTCAAGTCATCAACAATAGGAACACACAAACGACCTTGATATCTTTGTACCCATCTCACCGCTGGGAGAAATCCTCTAAAGAATTTCTAAGCACCAATTTCTTTAATTAAAAAAAAAAGTCGGATCAAGATCTTGCTTTGCTTTCACATCTTTCACATAAGACAATTCTGAACCATTGTGAACCATCACACCACCTTTAGTAGAGTCTATCAACTAAACACCCAGGCAGGCCAATCTATGAACATCTCGATCCAATTCCTTATCATCCTCAACATGAGAAACACTACCCATGGATAACGGACTAAGAGCATCCACCACCACATTCGTCTTTCTGGGGTGATAGAGAATACTCATATTTAAATCCTTCAATAACACAAGCAACCTTGTTTGGCGAAGATCTAGATTCTTCTGATTTAACAATTGCAAAATCTTGTGGTCAGTAAAGACATCAACATGTGCAGACATCAACATGTACTCCATACAAATAATGCCTCCAAATATTTAAGCCAAAAACAACCGCCACTACTTCAAGGTTATGGGTAGGATAATTCTTCTCACGAATCTTAAATTGCCTTGAAGCATAGGCAATAACTTTTTCATTTTGAATAAGCACACATCTGACTAATAACGTTTCAAAGACGCTTCATCCAATTCTAAGCGACAACGGTCCTTAATCAGTATATAACCCAACTAAATGAGTTGGGGTCGAATCCCACAGGGAGCGGTACGTGTTTGAGACTCAATTGGAAAGTATGAACGCGTTCAAATCAATCGCAGGAATAAAACTTATCGAATAAAGACATCATTCAAATTAGGGGGTGACACGAATGTCAAATAGGAGTTTTGGTTTGGAATTATCAAATACAAACAGTGGCAAAAAAATTGAAATAACAATAATGAGACGGGTTCTTGGTATGTGATTCGATTATAGGCTAATATAGACATATGGGTAATTGCAACTATTAGAAAATAGCTAGATATTAGTGAGTAAGCTAGACTATAGAGGAGATACACATTCTCTCGAAAAATTTACCCCGAATCAAGTTGATTTCTCTCAAACATCAACAAGGAAGAAAAATAAGAACAGTCCACACCTTAGTCCATTCACTCTCTCGAGATGAACCCATATCAACCCAATACCCACTGACCACCAATCAATAAGTTTAGTTTTAAAGCCTCTCTCTCGAGCAAGCCAAAAACACAAGGGTAGAACTGCATTTGCAACTACAATTCTTAAATTAAACCACAATAAATAATTGAACTCACTTCTAAATAGCATTTAAGCTAACAATTAGCAATACCTATAAAGTAAATCAGCCCATAATCACTTAATCACACCCCGAGAATTGGGGTTTTAGCTAGACATTATAAAAAGATAAAAATCGTTACCAAATTGAGTTTCCATCAACTGGGCAAGATTGATTTAGTCATTAGAATGTTCCAATTCAAAGGGTCTCGAAGACCCACTTCCAATTTCTCAAAATTGAAAAACATCAATTCTTCAAAGCTTAGGAAAAACTAGATAAAACTTGTCTCTCTGAATATCAGCTACCATTCAGATTTTATGATATTAGATATGTTAGATAAGATACTAAACTAAATGTTGAAAAATGTATTTATAGTCTTCAAAAATATGTTGTGAAGAGTAACTTGGCGAAGTAAGTAGGGCTTGCGAAACCACTCGGTGAGCTGCCCTTTGGTCACTTTCATTACCTTTCTGCCTTGGCATTCAGCATCCTCAAGATCTGTAACTTTAGGCGATCTAGCACTGCATCGCAGAACTACTCGGCGACTGCTCCTTTCCATAACCAACTTGATTTCTTCCCTCTGGGCTTGGCACACCGGAACATTAAGCAGTCAAATGGCCATTCGGCGACTTACCAAGTGGACTTGGCGATCACCAGTCTTGTGTTTCTTCATTCTTTCAACTCACTTTGTTCCTTTTTGCAAATTAGTGTCCTTGCTTTGTTCCTCAATCCATATACTTGGAAATCAAGGATTTTACATTAGTTATTGGCACCAAATAAGCATTTGAGGACAGTAAATCTATATAAATAAAACCCTAAATGAGTCCACATCTAGGACTCATCAACACCCCTAACTTAAACTTTTGTTTGTCCTCAAGTAAAACTCAAGTTCAACAGTTCAAAAAGGATGTCTCAAAATAGTGCTACACAAGACACAATCATGAATACGCATGACAAGACTAAACTTACTCATGCAAGGATTAATTGTGCGCTCAAAGAGTCAAGTTGTGACTCACTATCATCAAAGACTCTCAAGTTCACAATACTTGCTTCAAATGCAAGTTCAAGCTCAACAAAGGTACTCAAATGCCCTCACAACAAGAATGATTCCATATTCACATACAATTGTTCAACAAATTATAGTTCTAAAATCACATACAACTCTCACACTCACAAAGATGAACATATGCATGATTTCACCCATAGGTTTGCCCTTATTTGTCGGTCAACATTAACTTCCAACTCACTCAAGATAAAAAAAAAAGGTCCTTTCAAGGCTTGTAATGGGGATGATTGCAAAGATATGGTTATTTAAGCTTAGTGGCTGCTATCCTCATGAAATGTGGCATGACCATCACTTTCTTTCCTTTTCTTCAACATTTTCATTTGTGCTCAAAATCTCACCCCATCATTCACTTTCATTGAATACCGGACACCCCATTTCTTTTGCAACTTTCACAACTTTTGCATTCCTTTTCTTTTTATTATTTTCTCTCTTATATTTTGTATGAAGGGGTTCCATCTTTTTCAAAACCATAATTTCTCACACTTTATTATTTTTATTCTCTTTTCACCACACCCCCAACTTAGGCTTTTGGCCTAAGTTGGCTATTCAAACAAACCACACTTCATGAGGATTATGCGTGGATAGATAAAGAGGAGTTGCAAATTTCATCAAGTTTCTTCCAAGAAAAGGGTAAGGCTCAAAAAGGTTTTCAAGCAAAGTCAACACACTCACAAGGTTGACCACAGAAGAGGTATATTGTCAAATTGTTTCACTCTTCAAAATTGTTGCCGAAGATCATTTCAAGAGCTTGCATCACGTAGTCAACCGAACCAACAGGGTAACTCATGGGTGTCATCACACAAGATTCACGGTAAGCTCATCACACAAGGCATTGGCATCAATATCAAACAAGACTCCATACTTCTTCTAATGTGTGATTAATAACGTTTCAAAGAAACTTCATCCAATTCAAAGCAACAAGGGTCGTTAATCAGTAAATAACCCAACTAAATGAGTTGGGGTCGAATCCCACAGGGAGAGGTACGTGTTGAAGATTCAATGGGAAAGTACGAATATGATCAAATCAGTCATAGGAATAGACATTATTGAGTAAAAACATAATTCAAATCAGGTGGTGATACAAATGTCAAATAAGGGGGTTTCGGTTTGAAATTATCAACTACAACAGCAATAAACAACACAAAAATAACAATAATAAGATGGGTTCTTGGGATGTGATTCAATTACACGCTAATATAGACAAATGGTAAATGCAACTATTAGGAAATAGTTGTATATTAGTGAATAAGCTAGACTATAGAGGAGGTAAAGTTTCTCGCGAACAATTTACCCCGAATCAAGTTGATTTCTCTCGTACATCAACAAACATTCAAATTAAGAACAACATACGCTTTAGTCCATTCACTCTCTCAAGCTGAATGTGTGGAAAAGGGTTTAGGATTCACTCTCTCAACCTGAACCCATGACAACCCAATACCCACAGACCATCAATCAATAATCTTAGTTTTAAAACCTCTCTCTCGAGCAAGCCAAGAACACGAAGGTAGAACTGCATTTGCAACTACAATTCTTTAAATTAAATCACAATTAATGATTGAAATCACTTCCAAACAACATTTAGACTAACAATTAGCAATACCCATAAACTAAATCAGCCCATAATCACACACCCAAGAGTTGGGGTTTTAGCTAGACATCATAAAAAGATAAAAAATGTTACCAAATTGCAATTCCATCAACTAGGTAAGATTAATTTCATCTTTACAATGGTCCAAATTGAAGAATCTCAAAGACCCACTTCCAATTTCTCAAAAGTGAAAAAACTTCAATTCTTCAAAGCTAAGGAAAAACTTGTCTCAATACTCAGAATTCCAACTAAAAATTGATTCAAAAGATTATAATATGATAATATGATTATAATGATGCTAAACTAAATGTTCAAAAACGTATTTATAGTCGCCAAAAATATGATGTGAAGGGCCTTTTAGTGTAGTAAATTGGGCTCGGTGAACCGCCCTTTGGTCAATTCCAACTCCTTCTTGCCTTGGCCTTGAGCACTCTCCAGGTCTGTAACCTTGGGTGATCTAACTCTGCATCATGAAATCACTGGGCGATCCGCCGACTACTCCTTTCTCTCACCAACTTGATTTTCTCCTTCAGGGCTTGGTACATTGGAACTTTAGGCATTCAAATGGCCACTTGGCGATCACCACACTTTCTTTTCTTCTTTCTTTCAGCTCGCTTCGTTCCTTTTTGTAAATTAGTGTCCTTGAATTGTTCCTCAATCCAAACACCTGGAAATCAAGGATTTTAGATCAGTATTTGGCACAAAATAAGCATTTGAGGACACTAAATCTCTCCAAATAAAGAGCTAAATGAGTCCAAATCTTGTACTCATCAAGACCCTCAACTGAAAGTTTTGCTTGTCCTCAAGTAAAACTCAAGTTCAGCAGTTCAAAAAGGATGTTTCAAAGAGTGCTACACAAGACTCAATCATGAATGCACACAACAAGACTCAACTTATTCATTCAAGGATCAATTGTGCACTAAAAGATTCAAGTTGTGACTCGCCATTATCAAAGATTCTCAAGTTCGAAAGACTTGCTTCAAATGCAAGTTCAAGCTCAACAAAGGTACTCAAATGCCTCCCACAAAGAATGATTCCATATTGACACAATTGTTCACACCTTATAGTTTTGAAATCACAAATAACTCTCACACTCACAAAGATGAACACATGCGTGACTCCACCCATAGGTTTGCCCTTATTTTCCAACCAACACTTGTTTCAGCTCACTCAAGATCAAAAAGGTGTTTTAAAGGCTTGTAACGGGGCTGAGTGTAAATGTATAGTCATTTTGGCTCAGTGGCTGCTATCCTCATGAAATGTGGTATGAACAACACTTTTTTCCATTTTCTTTGACAATTTCATTCATGCTAAAAAGTCACCCCATTATTCACTTCTCATGGAATAACGGACACCCCATTTCTTTTACACTTTAACAACTTTATTTCAAAACTTTTTCATTCATTTTCTTGTTCATTCTTCTTTTCTTTTTCTCTTTTTTTTTTGTATGGAGGGGTTCCACCTTTTTCACAACCATGGATCAAAGGGGACTTCTTTGCACTTCTTGATTTACCTTCTCCTTTTACCACACTCCCAACTTAGGCTTTTGGCCTAAGTTGACTATTCAAACAAACCACACTTCAAGAGGATTATGGGTGAAGGGATAAAGAGAGGTTTCATTTCGTCAAGTTTCTTCCAAGAAAAAGGTAAGGCTCAAAGGGTGTTCAAGCAAAGTTCACACACTCACAAGATAGGCCACAAAAGAAGTATATTGTCAAATTGTTTCGCTCTTTAAAATTGTTGCCTAAGATCATTTCAAGATCTTGCATCACTTAGTCAACCAGACCAACGAGGCAAATTCTAGGTGTCATCACACATAGTTCACGGTATGATCATCGCACAAGGCATTGGCACCAATTCAAACAAGACTTCACACTTTTGCTATTGTGCAATTCTCATCACAAGAGACTCAATTCGACAATCGGCTAGTCACAATGAGATGCAAAAAGTTCACATATTTCCTATGTAACTTCATTTGGCCTCATCGTAGCCTCACATTCATGTTTGTTCGATTGAGAGAGCTATTCAAGTAAACGGTATTGATCATAATCGATACTCAAATTTGCACGAGAACAACCACAATTAAACATAATCAAGAGGTGGCAATTTTTTTTAGAAGGGGTCCAAAAACCATTTTCATTTAAAATAAGGAGCCACAAGCTCAAACATCCGCAAAACACAATATACAACACAAAAACCCAATATATACAAAAAATAATAGTCAAAAGAGGTAGGTATGGAAATACCTCACCCCACCACAAGCAAAAAGCAATTTGTCATCAAATTCAATAAAACATCCAAAAATCAATAAAACTAACAGAGAGGGAGGTAAAGAAAAGTCATGTATACACCGTTTCTTCATCTTTTGGAGCATCAATGCCTAGTGCGACACACTCATCTTGGTCATAAGTGTCCGGAGTTTCATCAACAACACTTGATCCACTAGGCCCTGTCGTGGACGTCTCTGTCAGCGATGTCTGAATCACTGACTGTACAATCGTCTCCTCCAGATATGGCAGGTCTATATAGATGCTCTCCTCTCGCACCTCAATCTGCTCCTCGTCGATTTCTACCTCTGATTCATCCACTGTCACATCATCCATCAACACATTTCTGGTGGTAACAAGAGGAACCTCAGAACTAGCCGGGGCATCCACATCATCTGCTACCTCCAATAATGAAGTGAAGTTAGTGGACTTCGAGTAGTCCACGTCCTTCCTCATATCTGTAACCTCGACTTTCAAAGTCGTCACCTCAAAAGACTCCCCCTGTCAACGCTCACAAGTTGCGACACTCGCCATCAAATCATTAATAAAAGTCTAGAGGGGTGTCAATCCATCAAGAGTATCACTCTTGATCATCCATGGTACTGTAGCCTCCAATCGAGTCTCCCTCACATCCGTTGAATAGGCGAAGTATCCCATCTTCAGGAGCATGGACTGGGTGATCTTGGTCGGCTTGGAAGTAGTAGAAGTATTAGGAGTTTGGGTGGAAGTGGAGCTACTAGAAGGCCGAGAGGCCAGAGTAGGAAAATCTTCCTCTGTATTTATAGAATCAATGTCCACCATTGAGGATGCATCTACTGGGGCTGCTCTCCTCCTGTCTGGCTCATCCCGAGTGTACTCGACATGTATACGCCGGATGTATGTGGTGGATTTATGAGTGACCTCAAAATCTTTCATCTCATCACCAGGAACTCGAGCACGCCGACATAATTCTGTGATCGAGACCGGAAAGGCAGGAATGTTTGTCCATCATGGCCATCTCCTGCTTAATTATAAGTCCCAAGTTGAGGTGCTTCTTTGCTAAGATTGATCCTAAACAGGCTACCTTTGCATGACGAAGGATGGATTCGTTCTGTGAAGGCATGCTAGAGCTGCTGATGAATCCAAACAAATACCGTGCAGCTACATTCAAATCCTTCTTGTCTATCTGGCCCCCGTCTCGATCCACCTTAGAGTGGTATCAGAAATAAGGGGGGAAAGCTAGCCCTTAAGGTCGTCCAGTGACTGAGCAATTGCCAAGCCCTCATACTCGTGCTCGAATCTTGTGGCTCTTTCAAGCACAACATTTATATAATCACTGATGCACCTTACTTCTCTTCCTCGAACCATTACAGACTTCACCGGTCTGAAGGACTGGCCTTCTTCTTCCCCTGAGGAACTAGAGCACCGTACGCAGAATAGAACTCACGGACCCAAGAGGGGATATATGGGCCTCGGGGCCTGGTGAAGATATGGAATTTGTGCCATTGGAGTATCTCCCTTACACTGGAGTATCTATCCTCTAGGCCCTCTGTGGATAGTAGCTTGTCTTCTAGAATTATCCTTAACCCATTGGCATTCAATCTGTTAAGTATCCGGAGAGGAGGAATCTGTATTAGGGGCACTCGGGCTACATGTGATGCCGGAGCTGGCACTGTACAAGCTATAGGAGGAGTGGTTGTTGGAGCTCTAGATAAGTCTGGATGAGACCTAGCAAGGATATCCGCTCGCCTAGACTGTAGGGGCTGGTCATCATTCGGCTCGGAGAGTGCAGCCTGGGTGTCAGCAAATTTTCTTTCCCTATCGGAGGTGTATTACAGGGTCTCAGATACGGGATTTTTTGCTTTGCCCTTTCTTCCATCTGGAGGCTCTGTCCTTCCTTTCTTAGGAGGATTGGCTCCCCCTTCATTTATCACTATGCACCGTGCTCTTTGGCGGGGCGGCATGTCGAGGTTGGTTCTAGCCATATGTGCAAAAACATCAAAATGAGTTAGATTCATTTTAAGAAAAGTTGTAGAAAATCGTTGCAAACAGACTCATCAAACCGGTCGGCGAGTCGCCGAATCACTTTCGCGAGCCAGATCGGGCTCGCCGAAATGATTGGCTTCAAAAATTTACGAAAAAAGGCATATCGGCGATGGGAGGGACCTTTTGGCGAATCGCCGACAGCATTCGGCGAGCAAGCACTAGCCCGCCGAAAGTTATAGTGTATTTTAAGGGTTAGGGGCACAGAAAGGGCAATCGAAGAAGACTTTCGGTGAGTCGCCGAGTGCACTTGGCGAACTCAGGCATCTCGCCGAAATTTACAAAACCCAAACTTAACAATTATCTTAAATTAAAGGCGATCTAGGGGGATTCGGCGAACCGCCTTGTGGTTCGCCAAGCTCGACCCAGCTCGCCAAACTACCCAACGTGCCTACTTTCAACCCCAACTTCCAAATTCTTACCCGCAGCCCCCGAAAACAAAATCAAAGCATACACAAACATAATTAGAATAAAACACATGCTAACCAGGCCCTCGGGATACTCAGACTTCTCCTGGTTTGGCCAAATTTTGCCATTTGATGATTTTAGACCTTAAGAATGACCTCAACTGCTCCATCATTGGGAAAAGCCCGTCATTTGGCATAAATATGGATTACTTAGACTTCACTCGACTAGACCCAACAACAAATTAACACAACCCAACAATATAGACTAATTTTAAGCACAAAAAATTCGAGAAATCAATTATTAGGCAATATAGGCAGGATATGCAAATTAAAACAGGCACACATGTACACAAGCACAAAAACAATAAAATCAAAGAGGCCCAGCACACTTCACTTAGATCAACACAACTGCAAATGAGTAAAATCACTAAATACGAATTTGGGGTTCAGAAATCCAACCTTTAATGCCGATTACATAAGTTCAAATGCTAGGCGGTAAATATATCCAACTTCAAACACACAATCGATAACTACAAAGCGATAATAAAACAAAAATAATGGAAAATATACTGTGGGTGTGAATTTGGGAAGTTAAAAAGTGAGGGAATGTGAAAGAGTTTGAAAGTTTGAACCTTTTGGCTTTAAAAACTGTCCAGTTCTTGCCCATTCGGCGTCATTAGTTTTACTCGCCAACCCACTCGGCGACACGCCGAGTGGGAACTTACCTCGCCGAGTTTTACATGACCTCCAGTTATGTGGGAGTCCAAACGGCGGATTAAGCCATGATCGCCGACCCATTCGGCGACACGCCGATTTGCTCCTGGCCCACCGAGTTTTAAAGACTCCAATTTCAAAATTTCTTGAGTCCTACGGCGGTCTAAGTCAGGCTCGCCGTCCTCTTCAGCGAGTCACCGACTGGACCTTTTACTCGCCAATCTCCACTTTTCAAACACATTCCACACTTTCACCTGCAAAATCAACACACGATTATTTAAAAAAAAACAAATAAAACTTGGGTTGCCTCCGAAGCAGCGCCTTAGTTAACGTCGTGGTACGACACAGGTCCTCACTCAAACTTCATTCTTGGGGTTTGCCATAGTATCACTAGGCAACCCCCTTATTGTCTCGGGTTTAAATGAGACGAAATCTGACCCATCTAGGTCTCCAACTGTTTGATAGAGACGTAGTGAGAAGTCACTGCTTGGCCAAGGGTCAACAAATCTTTCATCATCTCTTTCAAAATTTTGTCAGAACCCTCAACCTTGTTGAGAATACGAGACACCATATCCTTAGACCGGTTACCGTCAGAATCCTTTTCCTTTTAACGCTCGGGGGGAGGAATGTACTTGTCCTTCTCCCCATCCATTTCCTTCTAAGTGGGGTTACGATCCCTCCACTATCTATCACGATCTCTCCAACCTTCATCTATATTCCAACCTTGGTACCACCCTGTCTCAGGTAGTTTGCACGATAACCACCTCCTTGGTTAGCTAGGAAATTCACCTCCTTGTTGTACAATGCTTCAAACTTGGCCTCTTTGGGGTTTACTAACCCGACACCCACAACATTGACACTTCTAGCACCAGCTCCCATGATATTTTTGGACAAAATGTCAAGTTGAGTCATGCTTTTGTCCATGTTTTGGTCCCTCTCTTGGTCTTTCTCAAGCTGCTCCTTGGTCAATTTAAACGTGAGAGGGGAGACCTTATCTTCGCGGGGGTACCAAGCCCAATTAATTGTCATCATACCATCTAAAAGCTAGGCTGCTATAATGTAAGGTTGTTTCATCAAACCTCCCGGAGAAAGTTGGTCAGCTACACCCTTGTTCACCGAATCGAGGCTTCGGTAAAAATATTGCAGCAAAACATTATCGGGCGAACCATGAATTGGGAATTGCAGCACCAACTTCTTAAATTGTAGCCAAGTCTCATGAATTGGCTCACCCTCCAAACGCTTGAAGCTTTGGATATTATCCCGAAGTATCATCATCTTCGAATGAGGGAAAAATCGCACTTGAAATACAGTGACAAGCTCTTCCCACGAAATGATTGATTCTCTTGGCAACTCAGCCAACTACTTAAATGTTTCTCCTATTAAAGAAAATCGGAACAACCTCAATCGGACCGATTCTTGGGATATATCCTTGAAGGAGAACGGCCCGCAAACATCAACAAAATTTGTAATAAGCTCACGGGGATCCTCATGAGCCAACCCACCAAACAACCCTTTCAACTGTAAGAGCTGCAACATGGTACTTGTAATATGGAACACAGTGTTCCCTTCAGCTGGAGGCAAGAGAATGACACGAATTCCACCCATTAGATGATGGTCATTAACATTAGGCTCGTTGACATCATTGTGGTTGATGATGTCATCTTGGTGGCCCACTTGGCTACCATTGCTTCCGTTCACACTCATTTCCTCTGTTCAAAACAGCAACACACAAACCAAAACTAAAAGTAACTAGATTCAACTATCACTAAAAAGAACAAAACTCAACTTAACCAAAGAATCTTAACCAACACCACTCTCCAGCAGTGATGCCATTTTGATTAATAATGTTTCAAAGACACTTCATCCAATTTTAAGCATCAACGGTCATTAATCAGTATATAACCCAACTAAATGAGTTGAGGTCAAATCCCAGAGGGAGTGGTACGTGTTTAAGATTTGATGGGAAAGTATGAATATGATCAAATCAGTCATAGAAATAGACATTATCGAATTAGAACATAATTCAAATCAGGGGGTGATACGAATGTCAAATAAGGAGGTTTTGGTTTGAAATTATCAACTACAATAGCAGCAAACAACACAAAAATAACACTAATGAGATAGGTTCTTGGGATGTGATTCGATTATACGCTAATGTAGACAAATGGGTAATTACAACTATTAGGAAATAGTTGCATATTATTGAAGAGGGAGTGGTACGTGTTTAAGATTTGATGGGAAAGTATGAATATGATCAAATCAGTCATAGAAATAGACATTATCGAATTAGAACATAATTCAAATCAGGGGGTGATACGAATGTCAAATAAGGAGGTTTTGGTTTGAAATTATCAACTACAATAGCAGCAAACAACACAAAAATAACACTAATGAGATAGGTTCTTGGGATGTGATTCGATTATAGGCTAATATAGACAAATGCGTAATTGCAACTGTTAGGAAATAGTTGTATATTAGTGAGTAAGCTAGACTATAAAGGAGGTAAACTTTCTCTCGAACAATTAACCCCAAAACAAGTTGATTTCTCTCGAACATCAACTAGCATGCAAAATAAGAACATCCTACGCTTTAGTCTATTCACCCTCTCGAGCTAAATGTGTGGAAAAGGGTTTAGGATTCACTCTCTCGAGTTGAACCCATGACAACCCAATACCCACAGACCATCAATCAATAATCTTGGTTTTAAAACCTCTCTCTCGAGAAAGCCAAAAACACAAAGGTAGAACTGCATTGGCAACTACAATTCTTTAAATTAAACCACAATTAATTATTGAAATCACTTCTAAACAACATTTAGACTAACAATTAGCAATACCCATAAACTAAATCAGCATAATCACATAATCACACCCCAAGAATTGGGTTTTAGCTAGACATCATAAAAAGATAAAAATCGTTACAAAATTCCATTTCCATTAACTGGGTACGATTAATTTCGTCCTAACTATAGTCCAAATTGAAGAATCGGAAAGACCCACTTCCAATTTCTCAAAAGTGAAAAACTTGAATTCTTCAAAGCTAATGAAAAATTTGTCTCAATACTCAGAGTTCCAACTAAAAATTGATTCAAAAGATTATAATTGATAATATGATTATATTGATGCTAAACTAAATGTTCAGAAACGAATTTATAGTCGCCAAAAATATGTTGCGAAGGGCCATTCGGTGCAATAAGTCGGACTCACCGATCAACTCAGCGATCCGCTCTTTGGTCAATTCCAACACTTTAGCTTTTAGCATCCTCTAGGTCTGTAACTTTGGGCAATCTAACTCTGTATTGTGGAATCACTCGGCGATCCGTCGACTGCTCATTTCTCTCGCCAACATGATATTCTTCTTTAGGGCTTGGCACACTGGAACTTTAGGCGGTCAAATGGCCACTCGGCGACTCGCCAAATGGGTTTGGAGATCACCAGGCTTTTTTTTCTTCCTTCTTTTAACTCTCTTCGTTCCTTTTTGCAAATTAGTGTCCTTGCGTTGTTCCTCAATTCAAACACCTGGAAATCAAGGATTTTACATCAGTTATTGGCACAAAATAAGCATTTGAGGACACTAAATCTTTCCAAATAAAGCCCTAAATGAGTCCAAATCTTGGACTAATCAGTGTGCAATGTTTATCGCAAGCTACTCTTTCGATAATCGGCTTGTCACAATGACATGCAAAAAGTCCACATATTTTCTATGAAATTTCATTTGGCCTCATTGTAGCCGTGCATTTATTTTTGTTCGATTAAGAGCACTACTCAAGTCGTCAATATTGATCATAACTGACACTCAAATTTGCAGAAGAACAACCACAATCAAACACAAAAAGAGGTGGCAATTTTTTTTAAAAGGGTCAAAAACCATTTGAATTTAAAACAAGGAGCCACAAGCTCAAACATCTACAAAACAGTGTCAAAACACATTTTACAACACAAAAACCCAATATATAAACAAAAATGATAATCACAAGAGGTAGGTGTGGAAATACCTCACCCCACCACAAATAAAAAGTAGTTTGTGCTCAAATGCAACAAAGTAATAAAAGACAATAAAAATGACAGAGAGGAAGGTAAAGAAAAAATCATGTCAATGCAGTCGCTCAATATGTCGGGGCATCAGTGCCTAGTGTATCAGTAACACTAGATCCAGCCATGCTGGTGTCTACCAATGAAATCTGCACAGCTGAATCTATCATCGCCTCTTGAATCTATGTCAGGCTCTCATAGGTAGCCTCCTCATCAACACCAAGTTGCTACTCATCATTCTCCTCCTTGGACTCTGCAGCAGCTACCTCCTAAACTCTAACCTCATCTCCGGTGGTAGCCGAAGGCACATCTGTATTAGCGGGCATATCGGGGATCTCCACAATCCCAAAAATCATAGACATATATGTGGACTTCAGCTGGTCCACATCCTTCCTCAACTGAGAAATGGCGGCATTTAGAGTCGTCACCTCCACAGTGGTCCCTTACCCTCGCTCAACAGACACAGTAAGAGGTGTCACAACAGCAGCGAGTGCCCTATCAATCATCCCCAGGATGGTGGCCTCAAGCCTGGAGGCACCCCTAACAGCAGAATGGGCTAGCTGCCCCATCCGTAGTATCGCAGCCTGTGTGAGTGGAGGTCGAGCGGCAGCAACAGAAGACCTAGGTGGCAGGGGAGCTATAGAAGAAGTAGGAGTCACAGAAAGGACAACACTAGATATTCCTGAAGGCCTAGGGGACGGAGTAGGCACTACTGCCTCTGGGGGGTAATGTGTCAGTATCAATAATCGGGGAGGAGTCCACTGGGGCTGCCTTCTTCTTCTCCGCCTCATCCTTCAAATACTAAGCCTCTATCCGCTGAATATTGGTACAGGATGTGGGAATCACTTCCACATCCTTCTTCGCATCAAAGGGTACTCGAGTTCGTTTGCACAACTCAGTGATCAACACCGGGAAAGGTAGAGAGGTTTGGCGCTGCTTAGCCCTCATGTCCATCTTTTGGTCAACAATCATACGCAAGTTGAGAAGGCGCCTGTCAATAATGCAACCAAGACAGGCTGCCTTCGTATAGCGGAAAATAGACTCATTCTGGGATGGTATGATGGTGTTGTTGATAAAGCCAAACCAGTACCTCACTGCTACATTGAGGCCCTTCTTCTTTATTGGATCCCCTGCCTCCTACCACCGAGGAGTGCCATCATATATCAAAGGGGCCAACAACTTCTTCAGAGTCTCCAATGACTTTGTATTGATCATGTATTGATAATCATCAGAGATGTTGCTGGTGCGTTCCTAAACTGAATTGATGTCATCGCTGTCACATTTCATGTCACGCCCCGAGCTACCCCCGAGACGCGGACACGGGACCTAGGACCACAAGTGATCGCAAGCTAACCCTGCTGGCATGATCATGAGCATACTAAATATAATCTGAATAATAGAAACTGCATGGAAGCTAAATCACAAATAAATCTGAAAGATGGGGAATACCCATATACTATAACTGAGATATATGAAAACTGATGAGTTTAATACAAAGAAGATATTAACTCAATACTAAGCTGAATCTA
>NW_006239357.1:297084-297302 GCF_000226075.1 Solanum tuberosum
CCCTTGAGAACATTCGTCCTCGAATGAAGACTAAACTAGCTGAAATGAAGGGAGAGGGATGCAATCCCTACTACTAAACAGTGAGAACTGAATTTCTGACTGAACTAAGTTCCAAGAACATATAAATACGCTGAAAATGCAAGTACAACCCGAAGGAACATGATGCTAAGACTGAAACTGTGCATGAATGACTGAAAAATTGAAGAGGAACTATTACA
>NW_006239357.1:298821-299028 GCF_000226075.1 Solanum tuberosum
TTGAGGAACTCAAGCCACCTTCTCTGGCGAAGATTCAACTTTTTCTGGCCTTAAGGTAAGAGATAATCAACATATAGGAACTGAGCTACTACCCTTCTATTCTAAGACTGGCTCATTTGGAAATTGGAACTGAACAACCCGAATTCTACAATCGACTGAGGCATGACAAAACTTAAACCAATCCATGCCTTGAATGACATCGAAGTC
>NW_006239357.1:299368-299689 GCF_000226075.1 Solanum tuberosum
TCAATGAAGTTTTGTGGGTCTTCACCAACTTGTGACCCTAAAACTCAGGCGAATTCATCCTTAAAAAAAAAATCTCAAACTTTAGCTGTCAATGATCCACCATTTCTATTAATAAGAACTGGAACTTGCTGATTGTTCTGATTATTCATACTTTGAGCGAAAGGTTGAATAGTATTCTGAAACTCTGCATTCGAAACTTCTTGATCTGGGACTAGAGGAAGTGCGTTAGCATTGCGTGCATTAGCATTCCTTACCTAAGCTCTATGAGAAGGCATGATCTTAAGCGCATAACGATGGATTAGAAAAGAGATCATACCAACG
>NW_006239357.1:300737-336913 GCF_000226075.1 Solanum tuberosum
GCATGTTGGCGTGATCACTAAACTGATGTTGCCCACAGAGGGGACTTACACCTACGTGGCTCGTAGTTCTGGGACTATATGGGTACGCTGAAACCCTAGTCCAACTCGGTATTATGCTACTCCCAATGAATTAAGTAGTTAACTGGTTATGACTGAATTTCTGTAAATACTGGATAGCTCGAAACTGAACATGCAAACTGAGAATGCAACAATTAATCTGATAATGATGCATTCATAAACTGAGGCATGTATAACTAAATACTGAAATATCTGAATAGCTCAAAATACTGACATGTAGATACTCATACTTGAAAACTCCTTTTTAGAAACAATTCAACATCATATTATACTCTGATCATTGATGACTTGGGAAGTCATACTGCATAAACATTGATGGTATATCTAGATACCATACTATTCATACATTGATGACCTACTCAATTGTCATACTAATCATGTTTTAGAAGCTCTTTCTCAAAACTCATCTTAACTTTCTCAAAAACTCAGTTTAAAACTCAAGTGTTGTCTTAAAGGAAAGCTTCTCAAGATTTATAACTCAAAATAGGGTTTATGCTGAAATATACTGATAATGTGGCATAGAACTGGAGCATGTATATCTGAATAACTGAAATATCTGACCTAGCATGTGTAATTCAAGAACTAAAGAAATACATAGCTAGGGTTCTGAAATTCATGCAATTAACTGAGAAATAACATGATAATCTGATTTGGAACATTTAAATAACTAATTCATGATGATCTGTTGAAATTCTAGAAACCCTAGGTCTTTTCATAATCATGGAATCAAGAATCTGACTGAATTCTAGGGATCTAATGGGCGAAAGGAACCCACTAGTGAAATCCCACATACCTGGTGACGAATTTCACCGAGAAATCCTTCGTTTTCTGGGCTGGAACTGATGGAACCTTGCTGCGTTCTTGAACTAGGGTTCTTGACCTTTTTTCTCCTTTCTTGATTCTAATTTTCTAAGTTTTCATTAATGATTTGACTTAGGTAAGTTCTAGTTATGTTTCTAGGTTTAAACTGATTAAAATCTCATGATTTAGGGTCTAAACGACGTATCTTAGGGGTTAAACGAAATAGGAAAAGACCAAAAGACCCCTGAATTAACTGCTGTCAGAGTGACCTACGGATTGGACCTACGGGCCTTAGGTCAATCTACGGTCCGTAGATTGCGTCCGTAAGTCAAGCCTGCTCGACAGGCCTTCACTAAAACGAGCATAACTTTTTACTGTCGGAATTTAGCAAACTCGGTGGCGTTGGAAAGATAATTCAATGATCTATCTAACCATAGGTAATGGGACACATAATTCATTATGTACTAAGAGTTATGACCATCTGAAGTTGACTTAACCATAAATTTTCATCTAACAGGCTGCTGACCCTCATCTACGGTCAGACCTACGGACCGTGGATCGAATGATGGTCCGTGCTGGTCGACCGTAGTTTTGTGTCAGAGGCTGGGTAAGGGGAGTCTTGATCCACGGACACAGACCATGGACCGTGGTCTGATCTACGGACCGTGGGTCTGTCCGTGAGTCGGGAATTAGCCAATTTTCTGAGCTGGTTTGGAGAGGGGTTTGCAGTGGTGAACCACGGACCACCAGCACGGGCCGTGGTCTGACCTACGGTCCATGGATGGTGACCGTAAGTTGCACCTGCAACTTCTCGAAATCTGTATTTTTGGTCTATTTCGAATACGGGGTGTAACATTTCACCTTCTTGCTTCCGACAACCACGTAATCAACTGGCTTGAACTTAGCGGCCTACTTCTTCTTTTGTGTCACTAGTGCTCCGTAGGCAGTGTAGAATTTTGGAACCCAATTTGGATTGTAAGGGCCACGGGGTCTAGTGAATATTTGGAACTTGTGGTACCTCAAACAGCTTATAATCTCTGAGTGTTTGTCTATTACTTCATTAGTACTCAACCTTTTTTCCTTGATGATGGCCCTCAATCCCTCAGTCTTCAGTCTATTCGTTGATCGGGGAGGAGGACCATGTGCTAGTGGTGTTGGGACCACAACTTGATCTGGAATAGGAGGAGGAGTAGTGTCATAGGAAGTCTTGATCCTAGATGGATCATTCAACCTCTTGGAACGCAGCTCCGCTCTCTGGACTGACAATAGCTCATCATCCTCACGCTCAAAAATTGCATTATGAGGGTGTTGGTGCTCACCCTCACTCTCAGAGGTGGTGAGGTGAGTGGCATAGATCCCCTCACCATCGAAGCTGGCCTTCGATGATGCAGGTGCAGGTGCCTATCCTTTCCCTTTACCTTTCCAACCGGTCATAGGAAGTTTTGTTGCCCTTGCCCGGGATGCAGCTGCATACTCATTGATAATAATTCCCTTTTCCCTCTTGCGGGGCAGGATATATCGACCAGCTACATTTGGTCTAGCCATATCTGCAACACATATTGGAAAGTGTTAGAAAAATGCAGAAAATATATTGCACATAGACTCGCTGAACCGATTGAGGAGTCACTGAATCAATTTGGCGAGGTAAATCAGGCTCGCCGAAAGGATTGGCTCGAAAAATTTTCAGAAAAATGGCTTGTTGGCAATGGCAAGGCCCTTGCGAAAAACCGCCGACATCATTCGGTGAGCACAGATTAGCCCACCGAAAACTACAGTGTATTTTACGGGTTAGGGGCGCAGAGACGGCGAGGAAAGAAGACGTTCGGCGAGTAGCTGAGTGCACTTGGCGAACTCAAGCTTTTCGCCAAAAATTACATAACCAAAGATCAACAAGAGCATGAAATTAAAGGCGATCAAGGGTGATTCGGCGAACAACCGAGTGGTTCGGCGAGCTCGACCCAGCTCGCCAAACTGCCCAACGTGCCTACTTTAAACCCCAACTTCCAAAATCAACCCTGCAGCCCCCGAAACAAAATCAAAGCATACACTTATTCAATTAGACTCAGAACCACTAGACCCATGCCACCGGGGTACTCAGACTTACCCGGTTCGGCCAAAATTGGCCATTTGATGACTTAAGCCCTTAAGAATGACGTCAAATGCTTCATCATTGGGCAAAGCATGTCATTTGGCACTATTTGGGTTACTCAGACTTCACTGCAATATACCTACCAACAATTAGGTACAACCCTACCATTTCGATCAATTTTAAAGCATGCAATTCGGGAAATTAACATTTAGGCAATTTAGGCTTGATATCAAAATTAAATTAGGCACACAAGCACACATAAACAAACTCAGAGAGGCCCAACACACATAAACAAGAACAATACGATTGCAAATGAGTTTAACCGCTAATTACGAGTTTTTGGGGTTTTTGAAAACCAATCTTTAATGCTGAATATATGATTTGAAATGTTTGGGGGCAAAGATTTCCAACTCCAAACATAGGATCAACGACAAAAAAAGGAAGAAAATGTGAGAATATAGGAAATATAGAGTGCGGGTGTGATAGTATCAAGTTAAAAAGTGAGGGAATGTGAAAGAGTTTCAACTTTTAAACCTTTTGCCTTTTAAAAACCATCCAGCTCTTACCCTGTCGGAGTTATTAATTCTCTGCGCCGAACCACTCGCCGACACGCTGAGTGGTTACTTACCTCGCTGAGTTTTACAGGACCTCCAGTTAATGTGGGTGTCCAAACGGCGGACAAAGTCGGGATCGCTGACCTATTCGGCGGTTCGCCAACTTATTCATAGGCCCGTCGAGTCTTACAAACTTCAATTTCTGATTTCTTAAGACTAACGGCGGTCCAAGTCGGGCTTGCCGACCTCTTCGGGGAGTTGCCGACCGAACCTTTTTCTCACCAACCTGCACTTTTCAAACACATTCTACATTTCAACCTGCACAATCAACACACGATTATTTCGAAAACAAAAAGAAAGCAAATACAAATTTGGGTTGCTTCCAAAGAAGTGCCTTAGTTAACGTCGTGGCACGACACAAGTCCCCACTCAAACTTCATTATTGGGGTTTGCCATAGTGTTACTAGGCAATCCCCCTATTTGTCTGGGTAGAGACGTGACAACATATGACCCGTTTGGGTCTCCAGTAGCTGAATAGCTATGGAATGAGAAGCACTCATATGATTCAGCATTGAGACATTCTCTTTTATCTCTTTCAACACTCTGTCGTGTTCTTTGACTTTGTGGAGAATGCGTGAGCGGATCTCTTCTACCTGTCCACCCTCCTACTCGTCCACCCTCCTACTCATTGGGCTTTCTACGGTCATGAGGGGGAATGTATCTATCTTTCTTTTGGTACAATACTTCTAACTTCGTGATCTTTCTGGCCAAGAGATCCAGCTGAGTCAACAGTGTGGCCAAGACATGGTCCTTCTCTGTCTCCTTGTTGGTCTTAGTCATGTGATCAAGAAGTTGGGTTGCTATTGCATAGGGTAGTCGTATGAGATAACCCATAGAAAGTTGGTCAACCACTCCTCTATTCTCAGGACCAAGACCTCTATAGAAGTAGTCCAGTAGCATCTTGTCCGGCACTCCATGAGTTGGACACAACAATAATAGTGCCTTAAATCTCACCCACAACTCATGGATTGTCTCACCCTCCAATTGAATGAAATTTAGGATGTTATCCCTAAGAACCATCATTTTTTAAGGAGGGTGGTCCACTTGGTTACTGTTGCTACAAGACATGCTCATTCCTTCTATTCTCAACAAGCAACACACAACCCAAAACTAAAAGTAAGTAGATTCAACTACGACTAAAAAGAAGGAAATTCAACTTCACCAAAAAGAATCTTAATCAACACCACTCCATGGCAGCGGCACCATTTTGATTAATAATGTTTCAAAGACAGTTCATCCAATTCTAAGAGTAAACAGTTGTTAATCAGTATATAACCCAACTAAATGAGCTGGGGTCAAATCCCATAGGGAGAGGTACGTGTTTGAGAGCCAATTGGAAAGTATGAACGTGTTAAAATAAGTCAAAGAAATAAAAATTACCGAATAAAGACATCATTCAAATCAGGGCATGTGGGTTTTAGTTTGGAATTATCAAATACAAACAGTGGCAAACAATACAAAATAACAATAATGAGATGGGTTCTTGGGATATGATTCGATTATAGGCTAATATAGACAAATGGGTAAATGCAACTAATAGAAAATAGCTAGATATTAGTGAGTAAGCAAGACTATAAAGGAGATAAACTTTCCCTCGAACAATTCACCCCGAATCAAGTTAATTTCTCTCGAACATTTAAAAGCAAGAAAAATAAGAACATACCACACCTTAGTACATTCACTCTCTCGAGCCAAATGTGTGGGATTGGGTTTAGTATTCACTCTCTCGAGATGAACCCTTATCAACCCAATACCCACAGACCATCAATCAATAAGTTTAGTTTTAAAACCTCTTTCTCGAGCAAGCAAAAAAAAAAGGGTAGAACTGCATTTGCAAGTACAATTCTTAAATTAAACCACAATTTATAATTGAACACACTTCTAAATAGCATTTAAACTAACAATTAGCAATACCCATAAACTAAATCAACCCATAATCACACCCCAAGAATTGGGTTTTAGCTAGACATTATAAAAAGATAAAATCGTTACCAAATTGAGTTTTCATCAACTGGGTAAGATTGGTTTCGTCTTTACAATGTTTCAATTCAAAGAATCTCGAAGACTCACTTCCAATTTCTCAAAAGTGAAAAACTTCAATTCTTCAAAGCTTAGGAAAAACTAGAGAAAACTTGTCTCTCTAAATATCAGCTACCATTCAGATATTATTATATTATATAGGTTAGATAAGATACTAAACTAAATGTTCAAAAATGTATTTATAGTCATCAAAAATATGTTGCGAAGGGCCACTTGGTGAAGTAAGTCGGGCTCGCCGAACCACTCGGTGACCCGCCCTTTGGTCAATTTCATCGCCTTTCTGCTTTGGCATTCATCATCCTCAAGATCTGTATCTTTGGGCGATCCAGCACTGCATTGCGGAACTACTCATCGACTGCTCCTTTCCATCGCCAACTTGATTTCTTCCCTCAGGGCTTGGCACACTAGAACTTTAAGCGGTCAAATGGCCATTCGGCGACTCGCCAAGTGTTCTTGGCAATCACCAGGCTTGTGTTTCTTCATTATTTCAACTAGCTTTGTTCCTTTTTGCAAATTAGTGTCCTTGCTTTGTTCCTCAACCCATATACCTGCAAATCAAGGGTTTTACATCAGTTATTGGCACCAAATAAGCATTTGAGGACACTAAATCTATATAAATAAAGCCCTAAATGAGTCTAAATCTAGGACTCATCAACATCCTATCACGATTCTTGAGGCATCACAATAATCAACAAGTCAACACTGGTACGGAAGTAAGTCTATCTTTTAATTCCTGAAAACTCTTTTCAAAAGCTTTGGACCATATGAACTTAGCCTTGTTCTTAGTCAATGTTGTCAATAGAGAGGCAATAGAAGAAAACCCTTCAACAAACTTTCTGTAGTAACCAGCCAAACCCAAGAAGCTTATAATATCTGAAGGGCATAGAGGTCTAGGCCAACTCTTGATCGCATCCGTCTTCTGGTGATCTACCTCTATACCGTTACTTGAAACAATGTGACTAAGAAAAGCTATGGATCTTAGCAAAAACTCACATTTGCTAAACTTTGCAAACAGTTGTTGGTCCTTGAGAATTTGCAACACGATCCTCAAATGATTGATGTGATCATTCTATTGATGAACACAATCACAAACATGTCAAGGTATTGTCTAAATACCCTATTCATCACATCCATGAATTCCACCAGGGCATTACTCAAACCAAAAGACATCACCAAAAACTGATAATGACCATATGGAGTTCGAAAAGCCATCTTCGGAATGTAATCTTCTTTCATCCTTAATTTTTGATAACCCGACTGAGGGTCAATCTTGGAAAAATAACTCGCTGCTTGAAGTTGGTCAAACAAATTATCTATCCTTGAGAGAGAATACTTATTCTTAATAGTAACCTTGTTGAACTACCGATAGTCAATACACATATGAAGCGAATCATCTTTCTTTTTAACGAAAAAAATTGGAGCACCCCATGGAGAGATACTCGGTTAGAGATAACCCTCACCAAAATCAAGGTGATGTCTCAAATTTAAGACTCAAGTGAAGATTTAAGAGAAGCTGCATAGATAGGAGCTTGTACTTTTATTTTCCTTTTGATTATTAGCTTTTATTTATTTTTATGTAAGGATAAGAACCGCGACCTGGAGCCTCGATGGAACCTCACTTAACTTCCAACTCATCTCCTTGAACTACATGTGACCTGATTCCCTTATACCCGGGATATGTAGGTTGTCCAAAACCAAGACTCGATCACACAAATATTTTCTTCAAATACAAGTCCGGTCAAAATTTGTCACATTATCTAATTTTTTGTCTGAAAACTCTTCGCGTTTCTAGTCAAAGAGGGGTAAACTGTAGACACGTAATTTTTTGACCGAACTTAAGTTTTTACACCATTTGTAGAGCTCAAATATTTTATAAAAATCTAAATTAAATATTTTGACTTTTACCTTATTTTTATTAACTTTATTTTAAAAGATTTGAAAACAACAAAAATCATTTTTAGGTAAAGTTTTATTTTTCAATTATTTAAAAAGAAATGAAAATTTACGAAAAATATATGTTCTTTTAATTTAGATTAATAGATAAGCTAGTATTATTTTAATTATCCTTTTCAAATTGGTTATTTAACTTTTTAGTTCAAAATAATTAATGTATTTTTTATATATATTTATTTTATAAATAATAATTCAATTTTTTTTTTTTATAAATAATAATAACCCAAACTACCCCTTACCACCCCTTTTTCCTCCACTACCCACATACCCCCACTTCACACCACAACACTTCCACCCACACACCCTCATCACCACTCCACTCACCATACCCATTGCCTCTCCCCTATACCGATATACATACATTACTGCACCTAACAAAGATATTCTACCCAACACAAAAACAACACGCACAAACCTACAGAATACAACAACACACACATGTAAAGAAAAAAAAGGAAAACATATACAACAATCAACAATACCACACAACCCATACGGAGAAGAAGAAAAACAAGATCAAAAAAATAATTTTATGTCCTACCCACCTCCACAAACACAAAAGCTACATACTACACTACCAAAAAAGAAAACTACTTAGTAGACACGAAAAAAGGGAGAAAAAAAACATTCGGGCAGAACAAGGAAAAGGAAAAATCATCCTCACATTATATTTTTCTTCCAATTATAAATAAAGGTTGAGTTCGAGGTTCTCTTTCGTGATTTCAAGTTCGTGGTTCTTTATTATAGTCCTTTCTTCTAGTGAAATAATTTTCACAAGAGGCAACACTTAATTTATTTATTTTTTGTTTAGTTTTATGTCATGGTTGTGCAAGACTTGAGTCCTATGTTATAAAGTTGCTCAAATTTTATGTGTTTAATTTTGACACAGTAATATTGAAACATTTTCATTTTTCTTTACTTTATATGTTATCTATCATCTTATACTATATGCAACTGTCAATTAACAAAATGTCTGAAGTAGTATTCTAATAGTTTTTTTTTGGGTCAAATTTATCTAAAGTCAAATATGTTAACTTGTAAGTATGTTAAAAATGTAAATGCATCTAATCAAAATTTGAATATGAAATAACTTTCTATTTGTTAAAATTTTAGACTTTTATTATTTAAATAGTGTTTTGAATATAACTAGTAAAAAGGTAATTTAATCACTAATAAAACGCTTGAGCTATCTAGTAATAGGTAAATATTAAGATATATATATGACTCATTTTCAAAGCTTGTTTCGACTAAGAATGTGGTTACACATTTTATTTTTTGAAACATTAAAATAAACTCAAGGATGTGATGGGGCACCTTGTCCAATTATATAATTAACTTAAATTAATTTAATGTAGAGACTTATAGATAAAAAATATTAAGTGTGATGCAAAGAAGACAATTATGTCTCTAAATGTCAAGGCTAAGAATGCGGTTACGTATCTAGGTCGAGACAAAATAAAGGTTCAACAATAAATATATGAGAAAAACTGTAGCATATAGAATATATATAAAAAAAATACTTAAAATAAGTATAGGTCAATAAAAGCAGTCGTGCTAGAACCACTGGACTCGAGGGATGCCTAAAACATTCCCCTCGGTCAACAGAATTCCTTACCTGAATTTCTAGTTTGCAGACCATAAAAAGAGTCATTTCCTTTTGATTAGGGATTAAACAAAAGGTGTCTTGGAACACCATAACTCAATTCCATGTGGCGACTCTGAAACAATAAAATAATCCCTAAATCAATAACGTCACTTAAATTGGCAAAACCCTTACCTATCCGCGCGAAAAAGGGGTGTGACAATCCTTCCCCTCCCCCCCCCACAGACACACACCCACCTACACGGGCTGTATGGCCCTTAACGAGTCGTCTAAGGGCTCGTGACTCACCACAAGCCATATAAGTGCTCGTGGGAGAGAAGTCACTCTTGGCCAAACACCAAAAGGCAGCCACGAGTACCACCACGAGCCATGGTGCCCTTCATGGCCCGTCTAGGGCTCCATGAAGGGTGCCATGGCTCAGTCATGGTTTGGTGACTTTCAACTAGTCTCCCTTTCTAGACTTCTAATTTCTGAGGTGTTATAGACCCAATATACCTTGTTAGGGTATAAAAGCATGACTATGGCATGATCACTAAAATTGATACCCAACAAAAGGAACTTATAAACCTACGTTGGAATGTCATTATGGGACTGTTAGGTACGTTGAACCCTAGTCCAACATGGTGCTAACTCTACTCCCAACAGAATTTAAAATGAAAATGCAATTAGAATACTGAGTAGCTCAAAATACTGATAATCATCTGAGAATGCAACTTACATATACTGCAGGATATGGCATTCGAATTCTGAAGCATGATTTTCGAATTGATCTACCTAGAAAGTATACTTTATGAAACACTGATAATCAACATAAGCTACAGTTCTTTGTTCTATACATGGGACTACACTAATTCTCCAAGAAAACATGTAAATAGCATTAAAGAGACTATAAGAGCTTAATTACAATGGATCCCTAAGATATAGGAATCTTAGGTCTGAGCAATTTATGGAGAAATTGAAGAATTTACTGAATTCTAGTGACCTAATGGGTGAAATAAACCCACTAGTGAAATCCCACATACCTGTGACGAAAACTATGGAAAAATCCTTAAGATTTTGGGGCTGAACTTGAAGAAGACCTCTGCTTGTTCTTACGAGAAACGGTCGCCTCTTTCTCTTCTTTTCTTTCTAATTTAGATGATTTTAGGAGAATGAGGGTTTTAGGTAGTTTCTGACAAGATTACTAAGCTTATACTGAATAAAACGATGTAGTTTAAGCACCGAACGACGTAGTTTAGGTGCCAAACACATAGCAAAAAAGACCAATATGACCCTGACTTAAAAGCTGACGAAGTTTTAAGGCATCACAGCTTGTCCAGTGGGTCCTTATGTTTACCTTGCCCGACAGGGCTTCACTAAAACAAGTATAACTTTTAACTCTGGGCTCAGAATTAGGCAAACTTAGTGACGTTGGAAAGATAACTCAAATATCATTAATTGGATATTTCATCAGCCACCTAATTCATTTTGTTCTGGGAGATATGATCATTTGAAGAAGACCTAAAACTCAAAACTAGATAAGTCTATTTCGTGGACGACTTCACGGTCCGTGTGAAGCTTTACATACCGTTTAGGTGACCGTGGTTCTTCATAGTGGCTTGGGGGTTCTGTGCCTCTTTTCATGGATGACCTCACAGTTCGTGTGAAGCTTCACAGACCATTTAGGAGTATGTGGTCCTTCACTGTGGGTTAGGGGGTTCTGTGCCCCTTTTCATGGACGGCCTCATGATCCATGTGAAGCTCGTGGACTATCTAGGCATTCGTATTCCCTCACCTTGACTGGTACAAATCCACGAGCATAGTGAGGGGTCGTGGTCTTCTCTACGGCCTGTGGACCCCTCCGTGGTTTGCCTTTCTCTCTTGCTCAATCCTAGTTCAAATTTTTGAGGTGTTACAAGTTGCTCATTAATTAAGATGCAGCCTTTATCGTACAAATATGATGTAGCTAATGTTTACTTTCTTCCGGAATTTCAACTTTGAACCCACACTTCCCCAATTCATTATTTAGTCTACACTACTTAGGGTCATTACATACCCTTCCCTTTCAAAACATCATTGGCCTCAAGGATGTGTATCAAAACCAAGAAGCTTGGTTTTGAGGAACTGATAATAATCCCATATAGCATCTTTGAAACGAAAGTTAGACCCATGTACCAAAACATTAGCCATAACCACATTTTTCTGTTTGATCATCTGCTTTGTAGAATGGCCACCAGTTGAACCAAAATTTGTCCATCTTTAGCAGTCGTTGGCAATGTAGTTTGAGATACTAAGTGATTCCCCATCTTCCTCTTCAAAAGGGACACATGGAAAACCGGATGTACTCTTGAGTTGTAAAGCAAGTCCAGTTGATAAACCACTAATCCCACTCTAGCAAGAACTCTAAAAGGTCCATAGTACGTGGAGAACAATTTCAAATTTCTCCTTAAGGAAACAGAAGACTACCCATAGAGTTGTAATTTGAGATAGACTAGGTCCCCGACCTGAAACTTTCGATCAGATTTTCTTTGATCAACGTAGTATCTCATTCGTTCTGGAGACTTAGCCAAATTATCCTTCAACAATTGGTGTTGTTAGAATAGTAATATGTATATACAATCCAACTTAGAATAGGACTTAAAATAGTAAAAGTAATAGGAATAGTATATAGTGTCTTATTAAGAAAAGGATCGATTGCAGTGTCTTAGTTGGAAAATGTGTCTATTGTAGAGTCTATAAATAGGGTCTCTATGTAATAATGTAGAGACAACAATTTAATAATATTCTTCACTTATATTTCTCACATGGTATCGGAGTCTCTACAATCGAGGTAAACAATCAAAGAGTTTCTGCTGCCCGTGGGCGTCTATTCCCATATAGGTCACCCGTCTAGCCAGTGATTATGTTATCAAAAGTTAGATCAACGTGTATCTTTCCAGTGACTGTTATCTCATATCTGATTTGTGTAGTAGTATGCCATGATTTTGGTGACTATTTTTTCATATTGTTTATGTGTAGCACCGTTCCATCCTTCCGGTGACTACTTTTTCATATTCAATTTGTGTAGAACTGTGACATCCTTTGAGTGACTATTCTTTTGCATATATTATTTGTATAGAACTGTTCATCTCTCTGAACTACTTTTCATATTTAATTTGTATAGTACCGTGGATTTTTCTGAATTACTTTCTCATAGCTGAGTTTCATAGCACCGTGTATCTTTTCGGTAAATCCTCATATTTGATTTGTGTAATTCCATTAGTTTTTTCGGTGACTCCTCAAATCAAATTTGTATAGGGTTGTTCCATCATTCCGATCCTACCCATATAATTTCTCTTTTTCAGTAGTATTGTGTCATCATTCCGACACTACCCATATTATTTCTCTTTTTTAATAGGATCGTGCCGTCAATACGAGCATTCCTATATAACTTCTATTTTCCAATTGGGTCATGTCATCATTCTGACCCTACACATATAATATTATTTGTTAGATTGTGACTACTTTTAGCCATCAAATCTAATACTCTGGCATATGAGCATGTTCCAGCCAGTTTTTTCAGTGACTTTCTTGTTTAATATCGACTCATCTATTGATTCCAACACGATCCATATACTTTATAAAAGATTTTGAGCAATTTTTGGCAACCATTGCATTGTGAAGAAGTCTATATGGAGCAACCACCTAATGTATTTACTTATAGGGAGTTTAGTAGCCTCGTGTGTCGATTACGTAAGTAACTCTATGGTAAGAAACAATCTTTCCAAGCTTTGTTTAGGAAGTTCAACACTATATTTTATCACTCTATGTTTTATCAACGTTATGCATCAAATTCAGTATTTCATAAGAAGACCAAACACATTGAGATTGGCTAGCATTATGCATCAATCAAATATTTCATAAGAAGATTAAGCACATTGAGATTAACTTTCCATTTTATGAAGTCGAGTGATCAACTTGAGGATATCTCACCAAGCTCCTCATCGGTCCTCATATCAATTACATTTGTAATAAGCTAGATACATATGACTTTTATGCACTAGCTGAGGGGAGTGTTGGAATAGTAATAGGTATATACAATTCTTCTTAGAATAGGATTGTATTATAGTTTCTTAGTTGGAAAAGGAGTCTATTGTAGTGTCTATAAATATGGTCTCTATGTAATAATTTAGAGACAACAATTCAATAACATTCTTCTCTTATATTTCTCAAAAGCGCATTTGTTGACTTTTTAATATAGTATCTACAGCTGCTGGAACATTAGTTTCTAACAATGGTCCTAGTGGTAAGTGAGGAGGAGTGAAGCCATACAAAGCTTCGAAATGTGGAGAATTCAGACTAGTGTGGAAATTTGTGTTATACCACCATTCTGTAGCATAAACCCAATGCTCCTGGTTAATAAGTCTACTCACATTCATGCATCTTAGATAGTTTTCTACACACTTGTTCACCCTCTCAGTTTCCCAGCACTCTGATGGTGATAAGTTGTTTTGTAATGTAATTGAGTGCCCAAAATCTTGCCAAAAATTGCTCAAGAAGAATCTATCCCTATCAGTAACTATGGAATTAGGAGTGCCATGCAAACTTTGGACCCGTTTCCAAAATGCTGCAGTAACATCACTTCTACCAACCAAAATAGTATTGACCCCTAGATTACTTCCTAACAAGGAATTCAAGAACACATCCTCTTGTATCTCTTGCTCAACCTCTTCTTCAGTAATCATGTCAGGGTATGAGGGATCTTCCACCACCTCTCGAAGCATATTCTGAGTCTCAGCCTCTCCAACTAAGCAATTCAATTGTTGTTTCTTACACTGATGTCCAGACCTATATTGCTCAGCACACCTAAAACATAGTATGTTGCCTTTCCTATATTCATAGACCTTTGGGCTAAGCTTGAAGGTGAGGGGTCTGTTGGTAGTAATAGGGGTGCTGGCATAGGAAGATCTTCCCCCATTGTGCACAAGCTTTTACTAAGCTTTGGTGCACTTCTAGGCATCCTCTATGGCTTTCTCTTGCATTCGGGCCTTTTCAATTGCCAATTTCAAAGTAGGTGGTTTGAACATTTTAACTGCAAATTTAATCTCTTCCTTCAATGCACCCAAAAAGCTAGAAAGTAAGTGAGATTCATTTGGCTGAGGATTTCTCAGAAGTATTTGAGCCTTCAGATCCTCAAACTTAACTAGAAATTCATCAACAGTACCTGATTGTCTAAGGTTATTAAACTCTTCCACAATTTCCTCCATTTCATCATCAAATCTACTGATTAATTCCTCTTTAAACTCTACCAGTTAATCATCCCTCGACTTAAAATTTGGGGAATGAATCGAAGACTCAGCTAAGCCATTTAAATAAAGTGCAGCAACTACTACTTTTTGTATGTCCAGTGTTCTATAATGATTAAAGTACCTTTCACATTTTCGAACCCAGACCTTGGGTTCATTCCCTTCGAGCCCAGGAAGTTCCAACTTAGGGGGTGGAATTGGAGCTGCTTGTAGCCTGTTCTGTCTAGGATCTTGCACTATAATGGGAAGTAGTTCACCTCCTAGTTATTGGTCACCTTGTGCCTTATTAGGAACTTTCTCCAGTTCTATAAGTTGATCAAGAATCAGCTCAAAGGTACCTTGAATTCATGTCTGAGTGTCTCGAACCTCCTATTGATTAGTGAGGAAATCATTTAGAACATCATTATGTCAAACAAGTTTGTAATCTATCAACTTGAAACGCGTACTCTCTCCCATTTTTACCACACATGTCACATGAATCCAAGATTGTCATACCAATTGTAATCACTTTCATTGAGATATGAAGTAGAATTACAACAAAAAGATAACCAACTTGTTTTTGGGACAATTTTCTCAATTTATTATTGACTGAATTATGGATATAGAATAAAAGATAATCAAATATTGAATTAAAATAAGCTACTAATATAAGTTGGCATCCATGGTTGAGTTTGAATCTGCAGAAGAACAAGAGATGAGAAGATCAGATTTAGAAAAGAAGGGAGAAGAAAGCGATGAGAGAGAAGAGAATCGAGGAAGAGGAGGAAAAATACCAAAAATTGTTTCATGCTTCTCTCTCCTCAACTGTTTTTGTAACCAACTCAGATGTGGCATATCCTGGCCCTGGCTGCTCATTAATTAAGATGTAATCTCGGGTGTACGACCTTGATCCCACCACATCGTTTATCATTCATTACATTGCATTGTCGAACTTTCTTATGTTGTGCGAATTGTTTAATAGTATTCTTTTGTGTTTACTTTATTTGCGCCATTTTTATATAAATTAGTTGCATCGATGCCGCAGTGGAACTTTTCTACGTGCAGGTGAAAGCGTTTCATAATTTATTTCTTAAGTCGGATTAGTTGTTTATACTCAGTTTGTGTAACCTAGTGAGTATATGTGTATTGTATTCACCCCTAATTATGATATCCTTTGGATGCATATCCTAGTCATGGTAATCCTCGTAGTGGTTGATTGCATTTAGTGGGTTCTCCTCTTTTAGAGTTATGGTGAGATCCTGCTTTCTGTATTTCTATTGGTCTCCGTATATAATTTACAATATTTAATTTTCTTTCGAAGACTTGAGATGTATTTCAAAATCTAGAAATGTATTAGATGCTCTTTATACTTATAGTCATAAGTCAATAATTTGCCTCCACTTAGCCACTTATGGAATTATTGGAAGTTTGTTAATTAATAACCATAGTTCAAAATTTATAGTTGGTTGCTTAAAAGGAATTAATTTCAAATATTATAATGCACCCCTTATTCAATATTTATTTTCATACTCCTAAAGATTTATTCGTAATTATTGTGTTTTTACTCATTACACGTCTATTTTCATAAAATTATAATCATTATAAAAATTTATATGGGACACGCATTCAACGCACGTGTCTAGTAACTATTATAATGAAATGTATTATTTGAATGTTTGGAATTTCCATGAGGAATACTCTCTTTACTTGATATGATACCAAACATGTACCTGAGATGTTTACATGTTATTTTAAATGTTTTGCCGTATACTTAAGATGTGATTAGCGTTGCATTTTTGGCTTTAATATTTCTTGAAAAATAATTATTGTGACAAGTGTTTTTTGCTAAGTTGAAAAGTATAATATGATAAGAATTGAAATGGCCGGAACTTTTTTGAAGTCTTCGATACGAGTACTTTAAAGTATTTAATGAAAAGTATAGTTTTTTTTTCCAAAAGATAATGCTAGAATAGGCATTCATCTATGGGCTGAGTTTCTTGTCTGTTTGGTTGCATTTGTAAATGTGTTACCATCAGACATTCATATACAAACACTTTATAGTCTAAAAATGATTCGAAAATTCACATTCACAAGAACAACACCACATTTCCCATCAAATCAATTAAAAAGAATCAAAAAGGAAAAAAATTATAAACATAAAATAGTCGAAAAAATTTATTGTCCAAATGTTACTTAAAAGATAACTTGTTCATAGAATAGAAACATCAGCAGCAACCGAGCTTGTTTCTCTCTTGGCTTCAAGCTTAATGTCACTCCTCGAACCTACACCCTGGGCGGGACTGGCACTCGAAGACCGTTGCTGGCCCCAAGCGAACCCTTGGCCTGGCTTACTTAACTTAGCGGAAGACAATATTCATATCTATAATTATCAATGAACTTAACTGAACTGAATAATAAAATAATTGAGAATGTTTTAAAGATTAAACATTCGACCTGGCCAAAAGTGGCAACCCAAGTCTTAACAATAAGAAATGATAATGAAAAGACTCAAAGGACAAACATCTGACTATCTATGAAGCCTCTAAAACAACTGAGATGGATGTTGGGACAAACCCCACAATATCCTAATGAACTAACTAGAAAGCAATGAAAATAGATCCTCTAGAATGCAAGGAGGCTCACCGACTGACTCTGAACTGCTCACTGGATCAACGGTGCGCTGGAATGCCGATCCTAGTTACATGTGTCTGCATCATATGAAGATGCAGGCCAACTAACATCAATACGTTGAATGTACGAGTATGCATGTGGAAATGTTAAAACAACATACGCTTGAATGAGAATCTGAAAGAAACACTTACCTTGGCTCTTCTCAACTCATGGATACTTAACTGAACTCATTTCAATATAAAGCAGTTTAAGACAAGTGCAATATAAAGAAAAGTTGTTTAAAAACATGGTGTCAACTTTGTGTATATACAAGGATACAACTAAACTCTGAAATGTATGTAAAAATACAATAAACTGATGTATATAAAATATAGAATGACTTCTTTGGGAGTTTTTCTAACCGATAACCATCACTACGAGCCTAAGTGATGGTACAACATTTTACCTCACGTTACAAAGGACCGTCCTATACCTTGCCATCGGTATAGAACCTGAACTACTAAGTGGATCCACTAGTCTATGCTAAAAAGAACTAAGGAATCATCTAAAAAGTATGATCCTTTTTTTGCCCATGATGGCTACATAGTTTATGGGGCTTGAGTTAATATGAACTCGCGTCCCCATATAGGTGTTCAATACTACTCCCAAAATATACTTAGCTCATATGTTTTTGAAACAACTTCTTCTCTGGTTTGAGATAATTGCGCAAACTTAGCTTAAAAAGCTCTCTTCGAATCAATGTTCCCTTTTGTTGTTCAAAACTCAATGAAAATAGATCCTCCGGAATGCAAGGAGGCTCACCGACTGACTCTGAACTGCTCACTGGATCAACGGTGCGCTGGAATGCCGATCCTAGTTACATGTGTCTGCATCATATGAAGATGCAGGCCAACTAACATCAATACGTTGAATGTACGAGTATGCATGTGGAAATGTTAAAACAACATACGCTTGAATGAGAATCTGAAAGAAACACTTACCTTGGCTCTTCTCAACTCATGGATACTTAACTGAACTCATTTCAATATAAAGCAGTTTAAGACAAGTGCAATATAAAGAAAAGTTGTATAAAAACATGATGTCAACTCTGTGTAAATACAACGATACAACAACTCTGAAATGTATGTAAAAATACAATAAACTGATGTATATAAAATATAGAATGACTTCTTTGGGAGTTTTTCTAACCGATAACCATCACTACGAGCCTAAGTGATGGTACAACATTTTACCTCACGTTACAAAGGACCGTCCTATACCTTGCCATCGGTATAGAACCTGAACTACTAAGTGGATCCACTAGTCTATGCTAAAAAGAACTAAGGAATCATCTAAAAAGTATGATCCTTTTTTTGCCCATGATGGCTACATAGTTTATGGGGCTTGAGTTAATATGAACTCGCGTCCCCATATAGGTGTTCAATACTACTCCCAAAATATACTTAGCTCATATGTTTTTGAAACAACTTCTTCTCTGGTTTGAGATAATTGCGCAAACTTAGCTTAAAAAGCTCTCTTCGAATCAATGTTCCCTTTTGTTGTTCAAAACTCTTTTGGAAATCTCAGTTTCCTCTCATCTTAAATGTGAAAATATTTACTCTTGGAAAATACTTACTTCCCATATATCATTTTAAAGAAAATGAACTTTGCTCTTACTCTTTACTCAACTTCAAAACTTAAGTCTTAAAACAAGTTAAAAAAGCATTTGCAAAAGACTTCTTGAAAAGACTCTGAGAACTTCCTAGACTTGGCTCTTGACTTTCCTTGAATTTGACTTTATGGATTCAAGGTTATGATTCATGTTTATGGATGATTTCTAGGTGTTTAGAAGACATTTAGTGTAGTTAGAATCAATGGAAAGTGTTAGGACACTTTAGAATAGCTTAAATAGGCTAAACGATGAAAAACTGGTGAAAAACACCGATCCTGGCGTGCCGCACCAGGCCCCAAATTACTGAGGCTTGTTTTGGGCACACTGCAGACGCGCTGCCCCAACCTCCTAGCGCTATGGGGGCGCGACGCTCCAGGCCCTCCCCAGGTGCGTCTGACGAGTTTTTCAACTCGTTTTCTGATCTTAAATCGTTTCAATCTGATTCTTTTTCCCAAATTCACCTTAGATTCATGTACCCAAATCATATGAACAAGAATCTAACCCAAACAACTCAAGGAAACAACACTTAATCATCAAGAAACTCCTTAATCGCAAATCGTATTCAAGAACGAAATCAATTGAAGATCAACTACCAAGATCATCAACTTCTCAATCTTTTTAGGCCGAAAATACACATGTTTAAAACATTTTTGGCGCGTGGGTGAACTAACCCACTGCTGTGTGATCTCACATACCTTGTAAGGATCACCCCCGACGAAATCAACAAGCTAAACTTGACGATCTTGATGATTTCCTTGCTTCTCCTTCTCTTTTCTCCTCTTCTTCCCTCGTTTCTAAAACCCTAAATCTTTTCCAAAAGAATAAAATTGACCAAGTTCAGTTAAGACCCCTAATTAATTCACTAAAACAAATTAAGATAAAAGGGTAAGGTAAAGACCAAACTACCCTTCAAAAATCCGGATTTGGACCTTCCTTAAACCAACAACCCAACTTCCAAAGGGCATAACTCCCTCATTCGAGCTCTGAATCGTGCAAACTTGGTGGCGTTGGAAAGATCATTCCAAGAGCTTTCCAACCATATCTGGAACTACACCTAAATCATCTTGAGATAGGAGTTATGGTTGTTTGAAGTTGACCAAAAACTCACTTTAACTTACTTAAAATTTTCCAGATTTCCTTATACTTTCAAAAAATAACTATTTCCAAATTTTAAATTTCCTTCTAGTTCTTTATAGTTGCAAGATGTTACAATATCTCCCCCTTGGGAACATGTGTCCTCAAATGAGATTTACTCTTACTAAGCTAAGGGTGGTAACATCAAGTTCAAACATCCCAAAAGCAATTCCAAACAAGGAACATGCTCACTCATAATTTAGATAGTACTAAGAAGAAAATTAGTACCTTGATCTGCACTTTCTTTGGATTCAAAGAGATGTGGATATCTCTTCTTCATGTCCTCTTCAGCTTCCCAAGTAGTTTCTTCAACAAATTGGTTCCTCCAAAGGACCTTGACTGATGCTACCTCTTTTGTTCTCAACTTCCAAACTTGGCGATCTAGAATCTGGACAGGAATCTCCTCATAGGATAAGTTATCCTTGATCTCAATTTCTTCATATGGTATGATCAATGAAGGATCGCCCATGCACTTCTTCAACATGGAGATATGAAATACCGGATGAACCGCTCCTAATTCCTGTGGCAGCTCCAACTCATAAGCTACATTGTCAATCCTCTTGTCTATGTGATAAGGTCCAATATATCGGGGACTAAGCTTTCCCTTCTTACCAAACCTCATAACACTCTTCATGGGTGAAACTTTCAAATATACCGAATCATCTACTACGAACTCTAACGCCCTTCTCCTAACATCAATGTAGGATCTTTGACGACTCTGTGCCATTTTCAACCTCTCTTGAATCACTTTCACCTTCTCCATAGTTTGGTGAACTAAATCTAGTCCTATCAACCCTGTTTCACCAACTTCAAACCATCCAATAGGAGATCTGCATCTTCTCCCATAAAGAGCTTCATAAGGAGTCATTTATGTTGTTGTAAGCAAACTCAATGAGAGGTAGGTGATCATCCCAATTCCTTTTTAAATCAATCACACAAGCCCTCAACATATCTTCTAATGTCTGAATAGTGCACTATGCTTGCCCATCAGTCTGAGGATGAAAGACAGTACTTAAGTTCAACTTTGAACCCAAGCCTTTCTAAAAAGATTTCTAGAACTGTGCAGTAAATTGTGCACCTCTATCTGAAATAATGGAGACTGGGACTCCATGAAGTCTTACCACCTCCTGAATATATAGCCTATCATAATCTTCTGCTGAATGGGCAGTCTCTACCGACAGAAAATGGGCTGATTTTGTCATTCTAT
Organism: Solanum tuberosum; assembly: GCF_000226075.1. Lineage (NCBI taxonomy): Eukaryota > Viridiplantae > Streptophyta > Magnoliopsida > Solanales > Solanaceae > Solanum > Solanum tuberosum. The sequence continues at coordinate 321,782 of NW_006239357.1, forward strand.
CGACAATCACCCAAATAGAATCATGTTGTCTGCGAGACCTTGGCAAACCTGTGATGAAATCCATATTAATCATCTCCCACTTCCATTCTGGAAGTTCTATATTCTGCACCAAACCACTGAGCCTTTGGTGCTCAACTTTCACCTGCTGGCAATTTGGACATTTAGCGACAAATTCAACAATGCCCTTCTTCATGCCATTCCACCAATAAACCTCTCTCAAGTCACAATACATCTTTATGGAACCCGGATGAATGGAATATCTGGAGCTATGAACTTCATTTGTGATCCTCTCTTGGAGTTCATCCACTATAGGTACACACAACCTACCTTGATACCTCAATACGCCATCTCCCCCTTGTTCAAAAGCTAATACTTTTTGCTTATGAAAATTTGCCTTCAATTCAAGCAAAATGGGATCTTGGTCTTACTTTTCTTTAACTTCTACCACTAGTGATGATTCAACCCCATTCGTCACCACTATCCCTCCTTCTGTGGAATCCATAAGTCGGACTCCTAGACGTGCAAGCCTTTGCACATCTTTGCTAACTCTCTCATTTCTTCATCAACATGGGCGGTACTACCCATAGACAACCTGCTCAAGGAATCAGCAACAACATTAGCCTTACCTGGGTGGTAAAAGATACTCATGTCATAATTGTTGAGTAACTCTAACCACCTCCTTTGTTTGAGATTAAGCTCTTTTTGAGTGAACACATATTGAAGGCTCTTGTGATCAGTGAATATATCAACATGAACACCATACAAATAATGACGCCATATCTTCAAAGAGAATACTATAGAACCCAGTTCTAAGTCATGGGTTGGGTAGTTCTTCTCATGAACTTTCAACTGTCTGGAGGCATAGGCTATAACTTTGCCATTCTGTATCAAGAAACAACCCAAACCAACTCTAGATGCATCACAATACACCACAAAATCTTGAGTACCTTCTGGTAAGGTTAAAACTGGGGCAGTAGTCAACCTCTTCTTCAATTCATGAAAGCTTTTCTCACAAGCTTCAGACCATTGAAACATCACTGTTTTCTGAGTCAACTTCATCAAAGGAGATGAAATATACAAGAACCCCTCTACAAACCTTCTATAATAGCCAACTAAACCCAAGAAACTCCTAATATCAGTTGGAGATGTGGGTCTAGGCCAATTCTGCACTGCCTCAATTTTCTGAGTGTCCACTCTAATTCCATCACCGGAAACTATGTGGCGCAAGAACGCCACAAACTCAAGAGAAAACTCACACTTAGAGAACTTGACATAGAACTCTCTATTTTTCAAAGTCTGAAGAACTATTCTGAGATGACCAGCATGATCTTCTTCATTCCTTGAATAGATTAGTATGTCATCAATGAAGACAATAACAAACATATCTAAATAAGGTTTGGAGACTCTATTCATAAGATCCATGAACGCTGCTGGTGCATTAGTTAAACCGAATGAGATGACCAAAAACTCATAATGACCATATCTGGTTCTGAAAGTTGTCCTTGGAATGTCACATTCCCTGACTCTTAATTGATGATAGCCTGAGCTGAGGTCAATTTTCGAGAAACTGGAAGCACCCTGATGTTGATCAAAAAGATCATCAATTCTCGGAAGAGGATACTTATTCTTGATGGTAACCTTGTTCAACTGACGGTAATCTATACACATCCTAAGAGAACCATCTTTCTGTCTCACAAATAAGACTGGAGTGCCCCAAGGTGAGACACTTGTTCGAATAAAGCCCTTATCTAGGATATCTTTCAACTACTCTTTCAACTCTGTTGGTGCCATTCTGTATGGAGGAATAGAGATAGGACGAGTATCTGGAATGATGTCTATACCGAAGTCTATTTCTCTCTCAGAAGGGACTCCGGGTAGGTCATCAGGAAAGACTTCTGGAAACTCTTTTACTATAGGAACTGACTGAATAGGATGTACCTCAACACTTGAGTCATTAACTTGGACTAAGTGATAGATACACCCCTTAGAAACGAACTTCCTTACCTTAAGGTACGAAATGAAACGACCCTTAGGCACTGCCGAACTGCTTTTCCACTTTAAGACTGGCTCATTTGGAAACTGAAACTTGACTACTCGAGTTCTACAATCAACTAAGGCATAATAGGCATGATGCCAATCCATACCAAGAATGACATCAAAATCTACCATGGCTACATCAATTAAATCAGCCATGGTACTCTTGTGATTGACGAAAATGGGACAATCACGATAGACTCTCTCTACTAGAATAGACTTACCAACAGGCGTAGAGACACTGAATGGTTCACTAAGTTGCTCAGGAAGAACATAAAAGTTCATAAAAACATATGGAGTTACAAAAGATAAACTTGCTCCTAGATCTAGCAAGGCATATACAGTAAAGTCAAAGACTCGAATCATACCAGTGACAACATCTGGAGAGTTCTCCTGCTCTTGGCGACTAGTGATTGCATAGAGGCGGTTTGCTCCTCCGCCAGTACCGGAAGTAGCTCCTCTAAGTGCAGCCTTGTCTGGTGGAGCAACTGATGAAGACTGGGCTCTATTGCCCGGATTTCCACTACCTTGCTTATTCTTAGGACACTCTTTCATGAAGTGTCCCTCTTGCCCACACTTGAAACAACATGTCTTACCATCACGACACTTACCTAAGTGGTTTCTACCACACCTACCACATACAGGAGCCCAATTACCTCCCTGTGCCACACTACCTTGAGATTGTGCTGGTCTAGCTCTGAAGTTCTGCGAATTCTGGCCATTATACTCACCTTTGTTTCTGGGTGCGAGTGCACTAGCAAATGATGGTGAAGGTCCCTTTTGCTTCGGTAAAGACGGACGATTCACACTATCATTCTGTTGCCCAGACTCATTCCCTGTCTTTCCTTTCTTATTTCTGAACTCTTCCCTGTCTCTCAACTTTTCTTCCACAACCTGCTGCACATAAACCATCAACCTCGAAATGTCCATGTCCCGAATAAGCATTGCTGCCCGGCCCTCTTTGCTTGATAGATGGCCCAACCTAGCAACGAACAAGCTCATTCTACTTCTCATGTCCTTAACCATCTCCGGAGCATAACGGGATAGTTGGGTGACCTTCAACCCATATTCATGAACACTTAGAGAATCCTGCTTAAGTGTAAGGAACTCACGTAACTTGGCCTCTTTCAGTTCTCGGGGAAAGAAACGCCCTAAGAAAGCTTCCTCAAAATAGGCCCAACTCGCATATGGGGCACCTTAGTTCTACCCCTTTCCACTGATCAAACCAGGTCCTAACAACATTCTTCATCTGGTATGCAGCTAGTTCAACTCTCTTAGTATCAGCAACATGCATCACGTCGAATACCTTTTTCAGTTCCTCAATGAAGTTCTCTGGATCCTCAATAGTGTTGGAACGAGTAAAATTTGGAGGATTCATCCTCAAGAACTCACGAATCCTTGAAGTGTCAGCCTCTTCTTATCGATCCCCTCTTTGCTTCCCAACCTGGTTAGTCACAACTTGGCTGAACATCCGGATATCCTCATGGAACTCAGCATTGGTGACTTTGCCTTGAGGTTGCACTTCAGGTGCATTGGGTAACTCTTGTTCTTCAACATTTCTCCTAGCTAGACGACCTCTAACTGCCCTTCGTGGAGGCATGATTATCTGAAACACGCGCAGGCACAAATTAGAGAGAAACCTTTTAGAGATAAACTCTAACGCACGAAATGAGTATGCAAGAAGTGAAAAAAATTCCTAAATGTTGCAGCCTCCTAATTATAGATGTGGCGCACTTCACACCGATAACTAGGACTCTACAGAAACGGCTTCATAGACTCCCTAGGACTCCTAAACTTTGTGCTATTATACCAAGTTTGTCACGCCCCGAGTCTACACCCTCGTTGCGACTAGCACTCGAAGACCATTGCTGGCCCCAAGCGAACCCTTGGTCTGGCTTACTTAACTTAGCGGAAGACAATATTCATATCTATAATGATCAATGAACTTAACTGAACTGAATAATAAAATAACTGAGAATGTTTTAAAGATTAAACATTCAACCTGGCCAAAAGAGGAAACCCAAGTCTTATAAATAAGAAATGATAATGAAAAGACTCAAAGGACTAACATATGACTATCTATGACGCCTTCAACACAACTGAGAATGGATGTTGGTACAAACCCCACAACATCCTAATGAACTAACTAGAAAGCAATGAAAATAGATCTTCCGAAATGCAAGGAGGCTCACCGACTGACTCTGAACTGCTCACCAGATCAACGGTGCGTTGGAATGCCGATCCTAGTTACCTGTGTCTGCATCATAAGACGATGTAGGCCAACTGGCATCAGTACATTGAATGTACGAGTATGCGAGTTGGAATGCTAAAACAACATAGGCTTGAACGAGAATCTGAAAGAAACACTTACCTTGGCCCTTCTCAACTCATGAATACTTAACTGAACTCATTTTAATATAAAGCAGTTTAAAACAATTGCAATATAAAGAAAAGTTGTTTAAAAACATAATGACAACTCTGTGTATATCCAAGGATACAACAACTCTGAAATGTAGGTAAAAATACAATAAACTGATGTATATAAAAAATACAATAACTTCTGTGGGAGTTTCTCTAACCGAAAACCATCACTATGAGCCTAAGTTATGGTACAATATTTTACCTCACGTTGCCAAGGACTGTCTTATACCTTGCCATCGGTATAGAACCTGAACTACTAAGTGGATCCACTAGTCTATGCTAAAAAGCACTAAGGAATCATCTAAAAAGTATGATCCTTTTTCTGCCCATGATGGCTACATGGTTTATGGGGTCTTGAGTTAATATAAACTCGCGTCCCCATATTGGTGCTCAATACTACTCCCAAAATATACTTAGCTCATATGTTTTTTAAAACAACTTTTTTCTCTGGTTTGAGATAATTGCTTAAACTTAGCTTAAAAAGCTCTCTTCGAATCAATGTTCCCTTTTGCTGTTCAAAACTCTTTTGGAAATCTCAGTTTCCTTTCATCTTAAATGTGAAAACATTTACTCTTGGAAATACTTAGTTCCCACATATCATTTTAAAGAAAATGAACTTTGCTCTTACTCTGTACTCAACTTCAAAATTTAAGTCTTAAAACAAAGTTAAAAAGCATTTGCAAAAGACTTCTTGAAAAGACTCTGAGAACTTCCTAGACTTGGCTCTTGACTTTCCTTGTATTTGACTTTCCGCAGCAGGCCCCAACTTACTGGGGCTTGTTTTGGGCGCACTGTAGGCACGCCGCCCCAGCCTCCTGGCGCTATGGGGGCGCGACACACCTGGCCCTCCCCCAGTGTGTCTCACGAGTTTTTCAACTCGTTTTCTGATCCTAAATCATTTCTTTTTTATTCTTTTTTCCAAATTCACCTTAGATTCATGTACCCAAATCATATGCACAAGAATCTAACCCAAACAACTAAAGGAAACAACACTTAATCATCAAGAAACTCCTTAATCCCAACTCATATTCAAGAACGAAATCAATTCAGGAACAACTATCAAGATCATGACTTTCTCAATCTTTTTAGGACGAAAATACAATGAATTAAACATGTTTGGCGCGTGGGTGACCTAACCCAATGCTATGTGATCTCACATACCTTGTAGGGATCACCCCCGATGAAATCCACAAGCTAAACTTGACGATCTTGACGATTTCCTTGCTTCTCCTTCTCTTTTCTCCTCTTCTTCCCTCTTCTCTAAAACCCTAACTCTTTTACAAAGGCATAAAACTGACCAAGTTCAGTTAAGACCCCTAATTAATTCTCTAAAATGAATTAAGATAAAAGGGTAAGGAAAAGACCAAACTATCCTTCAAAAATCCGGATTTGGACTTTCTTTAACCAGCAGCCCAACTTCCAACCGTATCTGGAACTACACCTAAATCAACCTGAGCTAGGAGTTATGATCATTTGAAGTTGACCAAAAACTCACTTTAACTTACTTAAAATTTTCCAAATTTCCTTATACTTTCCAAAAATAACTATTTCCAGATTTTAAATTTCCTTCTAGTTCTTTCTAGTTGCGAGATGTTACACTTAAGCACCATCACCTTGTTTCTTCTTTTCCTTTTCTTTTTCGTTCTTAGATAAAAATGCTCGAATCTCCATCCTAGCCTTATTAACCAGCAAAGTTTCTAAAGGGGACAACTCCCTTGAACTACTGGCCATGCTCCTCTTTTTTACGTCCTTCTCCGTTAATTTCTCCTCAACAATTTCTCTGGCCTTAATAGCTTCATCATTATTACATTCCATTTGCCTACAACTTTGGCAGGACGCAACTAAGCAAACTATATTGAACACTATCGAAAAGAACTGTCTTTTACTCTTCAAACCCTAGGATACAAACATTACAAAAATGCAAGTCACAAAAATACAAACTTGAAAGCCCAAAATGATACCATTAAACATAAAAAATTGGTACTCCCTCTATTTAAAAATAAATGAATTGTTGAGTCAATTTACACCTATTAAGAAAAAGAGTTTAGAATATAAAGTAAACACTACTTTCAACTTTTGCCTTTTAGATATTCTCAAACTATTCTTGAAAATGTAAATAATTCAAAGTAAAATCATAAATATGAGAAATTATCTCCCTTGAAATTATCACCTAGAAGATGTAAATGAGGGGTGAAAATGGAAAAAAAATTCAAAAACTCTCTTGAACTTTGAACAATTCACTTATTTTGAACTATGAAAATAGTCTCAACAATTCACTTATTTTGAAATGGAGGGAGCAGTAGTTATCCAAGTAATGACTTAAAAAATGAAAGGCAAGCCAGATAAATTCTGAAATATAGGTTTGATTGCATTTTTTCTTATGAGTATCATTAATTAATGCACTATCTGATTTCCACAAACTCTAGAAAAGCACAAACAAGAATCCATGAAAGATTCTGAACTTCACAGAAACTAAACCTAATTAGTTATAAGATAAGGGTATTGATAAAATAGAGGGGAACTTACAATCCTATCCAACATTTAATTGGCACACTGAATACATCGAGAGAGAGATATCAAATAAATATAGGAATTACCAAATTGGTTTAGGGTGTCATCCCAAGTGTTTGGGGGTTCCCCAAAATCTTGGCATATGAGGAGTCCATTGTCGTCCCATATTTGAGATTTCCCCTGGCCCAGACTAGGACTTTTATATTAGCAAAATTCAATCAAGTAAATATTCATAAGGCACTATATGAAGGGTCATGGGTTGTGGCGGGGAACTTCCTATTTGTGAAAAAAAAAAAAAAACTAAATTTAGTTCCTGAAGCAGCTATGTTAACACATAACGTCGATCTGGATCAGACTATCTTTACTCCTCCATATAAGTCTATACATTAAGATTTGGAGCACAAATTCAGGAGTTGAGGAATTCTCTTACCAGAAAAATCTTGATTGAAAGTTCATTTCATTTTATTTCACTCTACAAATGAGAAATAATTATGTCTTTCTAAAAAAGTGAACGTACAAAATACCCTAGTCGAGAAACAATTACTCATTTCTTCTATATTCACAGCAAAAACCTAGAGTGAGGCCCAATTACCAACAAAGTTATATGACATAATCCTAGACAAAGTTGGGATAAAATTGGTATCACTAATGAAATTGATACTTGCACATCAACTACTCTAACGGGAAGGTATGAAAGAATCTGTATTCAGGTTCCACTAAAAATTCCGGTGAGGACTAATCTATTTCACTATTGGATTGCATAAGGAAAAATCGTTTTATTAAGGGGATGCATGGAATCGTATGCATTGGTTGTGGGAGGCTAGGCCACATAATGAAGAATTGCACGCCTATTATTAGAGTAGTCTCTCATCATGTTCTTTGCGTGTATATCCATATGTAGTATTCAAAACAATAATATTGAATTTTCGAAGCATTTAAGAGAAGATCACAAATCATAAGTCAAATTAGCACTGATCATACTCACAAAGAAAACATATCTAAATAGTTTATCTTTAATTTTTTTTTCATTTTATAGTGTTTGTTCAAACCCAACAATGTAACATTGATCTTAGTATAGTAATAATTTACATGACAACTTACAGTATAACGCATCGAGGAAGAAAACATATTTTTAAAAGATTTTTGAATCAAATATCGCATAGAAAGCAATATGAAAAGAAAAAACAAAAGTAGAAAAGATACAAAATATAATTTGTAAATTCTTACATATCATTTAACAACAATAATAATAATAATAATAATAAAAAGAATGCGCTAATGGAAGCACCAAAAAAACAATAGATAGAACAATAAAATTTAAGCATGAGACAAAAAAAAAAAATTAATAAAACAATCACGCATAATGTAAAGAAAATTAGCATATCAAAATCATGACTTCAAACTGAATTCAAGATATTGTAACAAGTGTTGGGCAAAATATGAAATTTACATCTTGCGGACCTCAAAAACTATCCATCTATATGAACTTATATTGGTTTATGGTACTAATATACGAATGTATAATAATGTTCATTAAATAATCTTTCGGAGTTAAAAATCTATGTAATTAAATTTATAAGGGGCGGAAAAATTTGAAAGATAACAGATGAATTGAATATTAATGTAGGAAATAGAAGAGGAAGTGAAGAGTTGTGACTGCTGAAAATTTTGTCTTAGCTGAAATATGATTCAATCTCCCTCTTTTATTTCTGATTCTAAAGTTTTATTGTAGTCATTAAGAGAATGTAATTAAATAAACTGTTTTGAATTTACTAATATATATCATAGTAATATATACAGAAATAACGAAGGAAATTTATAATGTCATAATTAAGGAATTAAAGTACAACCATTGGACTTCAAATTCTTTCATTATACAATTAAAAAATATGTATTTTATTAGATAATTAATCATATTTTATTTTATGGAGGGAAAAAATAATAATTCAATTTTAAAGGTTGAAGCTTCGCACTTTTAATAATATACTAATTTTTGACACGTGTGTTGCACATGATTACCAATTCCAAAAATATATGTTATAGTAAATAGTATTGCTTATTTAAGCGATGATTTGAATAATAAGCTTAGCAAAAAATAATATTGCAGATTCTTTTGTGAATGTTCAACGTGCATCGTCATATATATTTCTTATTCACGCTAACCTATGAAGATGGTCAGTGAAAATTTTTATTAGTTAAATGCAATAATGTAAATATTTATTTCAATTTGATGAGGTTAATCATGTAATTAGTCTTATCTTACTAATATTACCTTATAGAAAATATTTGCTTTGTAGTTTTTTTGTCATCTAACCAGATGTGATTTGTATGTGTATTTTACGTTAAATTATTTAGATGTCATATGAAAATGTGAAGAGAACAACTACATTTTATATATTTACAGATTTTCACATTGGTTGTGAGTTTTTTTAAAAAAAAATTCGAAACATTTTAAAATAATATATTTTGAAGTTAGAAGATCTTTGTTAACTTGATAAAACATTTGTGACATATATAATACTTTAATTTAAATTACAAATACCTACCCAAAATATAAATATATATTTGCATTAATGAAAATATTTATCTCATACAATTAACTATTAAATAAATAATAAAAATTAAAATAATACAAACTTCAACTGGCATTATTACAAGCCATATGAACTTTTCTTCGTCTTAAATACTAAAATATTAAGAAATAGTAAATAAGTAAAATAAAATGACAATGTTTATGTAGTAATTACTATTTTGAAGCAAACTTCATGAGAGTCTAAATCACATAAGTAGCACTGACAAATAAACTCATTCTTTTGTCTTGAGCATCAAAAACAAATCGTTACAATTCTCTAAATTTTGGAAAAGATATTCAGTAGCATACATCTACATTAAAAGAGAAATTGTTAACAAAAACAAATGAATTTAGACTACATCATGTTAACTTCATATATTGGAACATTACATACTAATTAATGTATACATTAAGCAAGAAAAAATAATTATTATATCATAAAAATTAATTTTCTCAAGTACTCGAGGTTATGGAATATACCCTCTTAGGATAGAACGACTTACATTATCAGAATAGTGGTACCTCATATTTCGCTAAACTTTGAACTCGCTCAACGATAATAAATCACTCAAAAAGTGTTAAAATGCAAGAAGAAGAAGAGTAGAAGATTAAAAAAATTGTGGTTGAAAAATGAGAGGAAGCCCCCCGATTATAGTAAAAAGAGGGTATTATGAACAAATATTTTTTGTGCCTTATCTAAAAAGTCATGACTTTTCGAGAAGTCACTTCCATTTCGAAGTCACAACTTATTGAAAGTCACAACTCTTTGGAAAAGTCACAACTGATCGAAAAATCACAACCCTTCAAAAAAAGTCATAACTTATCGAAAAAGTCATAATTCATCGAAAAAGTTACAACCTAAGTTAGGGATATTATAGTAATTTAGCATTCAAGTTAGGAGTTTATGTTTTTAAAGTAATATAGATATAGATAGATGATATGATGATCAATTTCTGACGAACACACATCATTCATATCCAAGGTGGAAACACCAATAGATACATGACAAATGGTATCCCCCCTCCCCACAAAAAAAAAAAAGAAAATGCTTAAGCTCAATGGACATTTTGTAAAAGAGAACAAAGTACACAAGGGACATATTTAAACACATGTAAAACTATGCAATGGATCAACCCTACCACTAATACTCCAATCACATTAGACACTATTTTAATCAAATAATGGAAGTTGGATGGAAAATCATTCCTAGTAAAATTAGGCTTGAAAAAGGGAATGCAAAAAAGGTCCGTGAAACACGATCCCATGGTCTACTAATCTCTTAATAGCACACTAAATGATGCGACTTTGATGAACCCCCAAAATGCCTCTGGAGGCAACCCCAAAATTCAAAAGGTATTCGACAAATACCCTAAAAAGAATTCGCGTAATATGAAGAGGCCAAGGACCTAACCACCCACTCTCATCCTACTGAGTCTCCCATGGAAGCCACTGGCCCTTCCCCCTCCCCTCAACTAGAGTAATTCCTACTCAGCAAAAAATAATAACCACACTAGATCAATTAAAGTGCCCATGGTTATTGCATCAGCTTACTCCACCCTTCTGACTCTTTATAGTAAAGAAAGTTGGCAACATATATTTGAAACCCCTTAGACCACCCCAATCTCCAACATTTGTGAACCACTTTGCCTCTTATCAATAGCTACAAAGCGATCCACTAGTGCTTATTATAGCATCGTTCCTTCCAAACCACATATTTAAACTTTTTGGTTAGAGTTGTGGTGCAAGGCGGGTCTCTACCCATCAACCTAAAATTAAAAATATACCAGCGGTTTTGATTCTTCTAGACCCAACATACGTAGCCCAATTAACGAAGGACTAGGAAATGCCATAGTGAGATATCTCCCATTCTTTGTGATCCTCCCACATACGTCCAATTAATAGAGTTCTCTTTTTTTCCATGGATATCTCTGAAATCCTCCCACATGACTCAAATACAAATGTTCCCTCTAGGGAAAAATAACCTCGAAAGGGAATAACCATAACTTCATTAACCCTAAGAACAATCAATGAGTAGTTGGAATGTATCTTAGCAACCTTTAGGAGAAAAAGCACAAAGGCTTTTATTTTAGAGAAGCTACATCTCAAAGAATTCGTAGAGCATATAGAACAACTACTATTTGAATTGTCCTCATTGCGCATCTTAAACTATAGGAACAAGTAGGAGCTAATCCCAACAGTTGTTGCCCTAAATTTAGTGAGGGAGTTGAAAAAGCCTATCCAGGTGGGGAAATGACAAGACTGGTAGGACCAACTACTAAGTCCATCAAAGCTATTAAACAACTACATATTGTGGGCCTACACCGACGATGTGATGTCATGGTCAATATGCACAAGCCTTCTATTCTAGTGCTTCAGGAAACCAAAAAATTGAGCATAAAAAGCTCACTAAAGAACTCAGATTAGACTACCGAACCCAATCCTCTACTAGTGGGATTTCTGGGGAATATAGATCATATGAAAGGAACATGGTGCAATTTCTAAGTGACACGTGGATTCCTAACTTAAGCTCTATTAGAAGCACCATCCAAGGGACGCCTACAAGAGAAGATGAAAACCTAGTGATCTTTAGCAGAATTGTGAGAGGGACATTTAAATCTCTAAGTACCTAACCTCTGACATTATGAGTTACTCCACCCCCACCCCTAAAAAAGAACACCAAGAAATATAATTAAGTTCATATCGAGCCTTACTAGTAATAGTCTCTTCTTTACTAGCAGAGCCAACAACCATATCAAAAACTCCATCAACGACAGGACATAAGGACCAATAAAAATTTCAACAAGATTCGGATTGTTCAAGCCCTCAACAAGATCAAACCTTCCTATAGATTCTCCTCATGGTAGAGTTCCAATGAACCAGTTCCTTTATTGAATAGGATTGAAAATCAGCCCTAATTGTTAATACTATTACTCACCTACTGAAGATATCAAATATATCTTCTTCTCCTTCCCTAACACTATCACCTTCTAGGTTTACAATAGCAGGGAAGAGCACCTTAGTCCAAAACATTAATATTGAATCAATTAATACTGACTATCTAGTTAGGACTTTAAAAAATCCTTCAATGCAAGCCTTACAATAATTGGTTACCTTGGGATACTATGATTCCTTATTACATGTGTAACACCTGGCTAAAAAAATGATATGCTTTTTCAATAAGAATAAGGAAGGTATACTTATGGAAAATAATATTGCTCAATTCACTTAGTCTCACTTGATGATTACCAACAACAGTGATCCCAAAATGTACAAATTTCTCATCCATTTCAAATGGGAGCCGCCTTCTATAGGAAAGTACAACCTGAACATAAATGGATTAAGAAAAGCAACCTGAGGCCAGGTGAATTTGAATGAGTCTATAGGAATCACAATGGATATTGGGTAATGGACACTAATTTATGGTTCTAAAAAATTATTTCTTTTTTAACAGAAGTTACAAAATTTCAAATCAAGTTTAAAAAATCGAACTTTTTTCTTCTTTGTAATAACAAGTACCATAAAATTTAAAAATACATCTCACAACTAAAGCTTCAAAAACAAAAAGTATTCATCAGTCAAATGGAATTTATAGATGTATTATTTAAAGGTATCTTTATAAAGATTTTAATATCTTGAATCAACATAGCAGGACATGAACTCAAGAAGATAACTAAATTCCATACCTATACACATAATATGAATGAAGCCAATCATGGAAATAATGCATAAGCATTTGATTAAAAGTACTTTACCGGCAAAACAAAGCAATGGTGAACTACATAGAGTGGTCACTATTGAATTTCCACCAAAAAATAATTCTTTTTCTGGCTTCTAGCTATACCGAGAGTTAATCAATCTAATTTTTGACAAACCCTAGAAAATCTGCAAATTAGGCTGTTAATGAGTTTTTTTCAATAAACTTGGCACAATTTATTAAAGGCATAATACCTAAATTGGACATTTAACTTGGCTTCAAATCGCAATTTTAACCTTTAACTTTGTGTAACGACCGCGTTCCGTCGTTATAGAAATGCCAACAGGGGAAAAATTGGGACCGGAAAAACTTTTTCATACTACTTGAATTATCAAATTGGTTTAGGGTGTCATCCTAAGTGTTTGGGGGTTCCCCAAAATCTTGGCATATGAGGAGTCCATTGTCGTCCCATATTTGAGATTTCCCCTGGCCCAGACTAGGACTTTTATATTAGCAAAATTCAATCAACTAAATATTCATAAGGCACTATATGAAGGGTCATGGGCTGTGGCGGGAAACTTCCTATTTGTGAAATTAAAAAGAGAAACTAAATTTAGTACCTGAAGCAGCTATGTTAACACATAATGTCGATCTGGATCAGACTATCTTTACTCCTCCATATAAGTCTATACATTAAGATTTGGAGCACACATTCAGGAGTTGAGGAATTCTCTTACCAAAAAAATCTTGATTGAAAGTTCATTTCATTTCATTTCACTCTACAAATGAGAAATAATTATGTCTTTCTAAAAAAGTGAACGTACAAAATACCCTAGTCGAGAAACAATTACTCATTTCTTCTATATTCACAGTGAGAATCTAGAGTGAGGCCCAATTACCAGCAAAGTTATATGACATAATCCTTAGACAAAGTTCGAATAAAATTGGTATTACTAATGAAATTGATACTTGCACATCAACTAGTCTAAGGGGATGGTATGAAAGAATCTGTATTCAGGTTCCACTAAAAATTCCGGTGAGGTCTAATCGATTTCTTTTTTTTTCTTTATAAACAAATCTTATTTCTAATAATAATTTTTTTTTTAATCAAAGTGGGTCTCAGGGACCATTTATTTGAGGCTAAAAAAAAAGAAAAGGAACAACCAAATCATAAAATGATCTGGTCCAAAAAATAAAATACTCTGTCCAAAAACAAAATACAAAAATGAAACAACCAAAAATAAAAGAAAAAGGAGTTGGTCATCTTCAAGCTTGAGCTTCCATGGAGGATGAAGACGAAGTGCTGCCTTTGAAAGCTGCGTTCTGTTCGTTTCCATCCCATTGAATCCACACAGCTCGAACAACTTAGATAAGAATCGATCTGCTCCCTAACTCGCTTTTGATGTTGTAAACGATCCTTGAGCTCCATTTTTAAGTTTACCCTTTCCTGCAGATTGAGTCAGAAACCCTAACTAATACCACTGCATAGGCTAGGTAATTCTTATTAATTTTGCTAAAGATCGTTTCTTTAAGTACACTACTTCACTGATGTTTAGATTTATATATCTTGATAAACCCAATATGATTTCCTTTTCTTTGTGCTTTCACCTGAAATACTCTTGTTGTGTGCTGCATTGTGCATTAGTATCATTATCACTGTAGCCATATTTTCTGTTTTGCATTTTTCTGATTCTCAAGTTTGCAATTCCTTGGATTACTCCAATCTACTCCATGGTCGGAGAAAACGACCTCTCTGATGAAGGTAGAAGGGAGAGAAGGACAGAATATAGTTCAAATGCCTCCAATATATAGACATAGATTGAAATGGATCCGAATTTGAACAAATTTCACTGAAGACACTCCAAAACTCTCACAAGTGCCATGAAATTAGGTCCTTTGA
>NW_006239357.1:337013-338984 GCF_000226075.1 Solanum tuberosum
GTTACGACTTGGGGGTGCTCCCGGGTCGTGACAATTAAGTAATTTATGTTTGGTATAGCTGGTTAGAAGGTAAAGTATTTATATATAAAATTGTGGCTCTAGGTAAAGTATTCTTAATGGTTGTACAGGTTATAAGATTAGTTTAGTTGTGGCTTCGAGGATATTGTGTATGTACAGCTTATAGACTCAGTTTACAGTATATATAGTGCTGGAAGTTCTGGAAACTCAGCTGCTGCAATATTATACAGTGCTGAAAATTCTGGAAACTCAGCTGCTGCAATCTGCTATAATATAGTGCTGGAAATTCTGGAAAGAGTTGAGCTTTTCTATAACTTCTATAGAGTTGGAAATTCTGGAAAGAGTTGAGCTTTTCTATAACTTCTATAGAGTTGGAAATTCTGGAAAGAGTTGAGCTTTTCTATAACTTCTATAGAGTTGGAAATTCTGGAAAGAGTTGAGCTTTTCTATAACTTCTATAGAGTTGGAAATTCTGGAAAGAGTTGAGCTTTTCTATAACTTCTATAGAGTTGGAAATTCTGGAAAGAGTTGAGCTTTTCTATAACTTCTATAGAGTTGGAAATTCTGGAAAGAGTTGAGCTTTTCTATAACTTCTATAGAGTTGGAAATTCTGGAAAGAGTTGAGCTTTTCTATAACTTCTATAGAGTTGGAAATTCTGGAAAGAGTTGAGCTTTTCTATAACTTCTATAGAGTTGGAAATTCTGGAAAGAGTTGAGCTTTTCTATAACTTCTATAGAGTTCGAAATTCTGGAAAGAGTTGGTTTGTGGGTTCTGCAAATGCACAAGGCATAAGAAGGACAATGTTTCAAATTAATAAGTTATCCATCTGTCAACCTTATATCAAAATTATATTGTTGCTGCTACTTTCACTTAAAGAACCTTTTTTATTTTGTAGGTTTACTTACCACAAGAAAAGAAATCAAAGAGATTAAAACAAAGCGAGAAGAATGAATCAATCAGCAATACTAAAGAAAAAGGGTCCAAATCCAAACAAAGCTCAAAGTCCATTCAAGAATCTGGATGTTGATATGCAATACCGATCAAGTGCTGAATTGGCCAACAAATTCAAGATTAAGAGAGAACAACTTGCAAATGAACGCAATGATAGAGCTAAGAAAGAGCAGGCACCAATACCACATAAAAGAAAGAATTCTGAGGATTTCATTCCACAACAAGGAAAGAGTAAATTGCTTGGGCACAAATCAGTAATTCAATCGTCTTCAAGGGAAGAGCTTAGAACCTCACATATGATTGCAGGGAAAGGACAAACTAAACAGAGGTTATTTCAATCCGGAGAGTCCATTCAAGAGAAAGGAATTAAACTTCATATGAATAACTCTAGGTTCAAAACGTCATTCAAGGAAGGTGTTACTGCTTCAGTACATGAGACTGGAACAACACTAGGTAATGGAGAGGCACAACATGATAATGAGGATCTACTGAACTTCAAACAAGTGAAAAGGAAGTCGGTCCGACCAGCTACCACTATTGATCTGTTTCTGGATAAGCAACAGATACACAATGAACATGATATTCATGATCCTATTATTAATGAACACAACAAAGGATTGGATGATCTTGTGGATCAAGAAGAACTCGGTGGAGATGAATGTGATGTCGAAGAGGAAATTGACATTGATTGTAGTACAAAAGGTAAGTCTTAAACTTTGTAAGATTTATTACTCGTTATAAAAGAAATATCTTATTTCCTTTTTGTTACATCAATCTAGAAATATCGAAGTCAAAAAAAGTTCGAGGACAAACAATATGTAAGGATATTCACGCAAGAAATTTGGAAGAAAGAAATGAGGTGTCATTTGATAAAGGACAAAAAGTGGGACCAACTAATAAGATAGTGTCACAATTAAGCAACTTTATAGGAACAATTGCAAGGAATCCTAGATTCGTCAGCTTCATGTACACTAGTTGGCATGCGGTGCCAAAGGATACTA
>NW_006239357.1:340370-358678 GCF_000226075.1 Solanum tuberosum
TTTTTTTTTATATTTTTAGTTGTATGAGTGTTGTATTGTGTTGAAGGAGGACTCTAGTGATTTTGGGTTGTAGTTGTGTACTTTTATCCCCTGTTGTTTTACTGCTTTGAACTGTGATAGTTGTTGTGAGAGATGGTTTTAGTTTTCATTGCTTAAACTGATTCTCATAGCTAAAGCTGTCCCTTTTAGATTTCTTCGAAGGTTAGAGACTTTGTTGTATTTTTGTGAGTGAGTTTGTTGTCACTTGTGCTAGTTAAACTCTGTTCTGATGTGGTTTGAGTTGTCATCCTGTTGCTGCTGGTTCTTGTTTCTAGGAATCTGTCTTTCCTCTACTTTGGAATGTTGTATCTCAGCCTCTTTTTGTTGTCTTCTTTTAATTGCTTCTCTCTTTTCTTGCTTGGTTTACCTTTTATTTATATAGAAACTATGAATCCATCTAATCCACATCTTGTCCTGCTTGTGAGTAAGGTCCCAGAAAGTCTTAGCAATTGCAGCTTTGTTCCATAAATGCAAATTTGTAATATTCCGTCCACCTGCAGACTTTGGAATACATATTTTCTCCCAAGCAACCAGAGCTTTTTTGTTTATATGATTTGTACCTGTCCACACATAGCTCCTACAATGAGCCTCAATAAGTTTCACTACTTTGCTAGGTATTAGAAACAATTGTGCCCAATATGGTTGAACACCAAACAAAACTGTTTGAACCAGCTATACTCTCCCTGCATATGATAGTTTCTTTGCTGTCCAAGATGATATTCTACTGACGATCTTCTCAATTAGCGGCTGCAACTCCATTACTGACAGCTTCTTAGTCGATAGTGGGACACCCAAATACTTAAAGGGTAGCTCCCCTGAAGAGTATCCTAAGTGATGAAGGATATCTTCTTTTACTTGTGCTTGCACACCTCCAAAGTAGGCACAACTCTTTCCTAGATTAGCTAGCTTTCAAACCAGAAGCATTAGAGAATTGCATGAAACACTCTTGTAATGCAGCCACTGACTTCATATCACCCCTAGCAAACATTAGAAGGTCATGCGCAAAGCTTAGATGAGTAATATTCAATTTATCACATCTAGGATGGAACTTGAATCCTTTATCCCCTTGCAACTCATTCAAACATCTGCTAAGATATTCCATGGCAATGGCAAACAAATAAGAAGACATAGGATCCCCTTGCCTAAGCCCTCTTGCTGCATCAAATGGTTCAGTATGCTCTCCATTCACCATAATTGAAAAATTAACAGTCTGAATGCACTCCATTACCCAACCAATAAACCTCTTGGGGAAACTCATTGCTTCTAATACTTGTCTTAGGTATATCCACTCAACAGTATCATAAGCTTTCTGTAAGTCAACCTTAATCATACACCTAGGAGAGATATGTTTCCTACTATAAGCTTGCACTAGCTCATGGGCCAGAATAATATTATCAGCTATTTTCCTCCCAGGTATAAAACCTGCTTGAGCTTACTCATGCTCGATGACAGTGTCATCAAAAAATTCAGTAGGATTGAGCAGCTGTCGGTGCATAAAACAGAACAAGAAAGTGAAAATGGTTGAAGGTTTTTAACAACCTCAAAATAAATCAAAGAAATAGGAATATTGTGTTACCTCCAAATACTCAAAGGCTCCTGCAGGTTCCCATGCTGCTAAACCACCATTTTTACTCTACGATTTTATTTAAAATGGATCTTATTATAACTTTAAGATATAGGTTCTCTTGAATTTTTTGCAAAAGCAGAAAATAACTTAAGATTAAATTATTTATGACCCTGACTTGTAGCATTAACCTGAAACCTGTCTGGAACTTGTTGTTTATTCTGAATGTGATGCTGAGGGGGCTAGTAGGGGATCTATGGTTTAGACTATGATCAATGTGGGTGTTCTCATGCCCAACATGCTGTCAGTGGTTGACTTATTATTAATTTGTGTCTCCATTGTATCCTTATCTTTTGAATTCTGATTTTCAAATCCTTGATTGTTTGGTTGATCCTGTATAGAAAGATCAATGAAATTATTAGATGTAGGGAGTGCAAAATTAATAGTCATACTTGTGTGATGAGTCTGTTGCTGCTGCAATGTTTCCTTAGGAGATTTTGGTCTGTCTATGCTATGTTGAACTGGCCTGTAAGCTTCTTTTCTGAGTCTGCCATTCTTCATCAGTTGGCTTGTTGTTATTTCCTCTTTTTTTGTGCTGCTGGTATTGTGAACTGGTGTTTCCATCCTCTCTATTTGTGTATTGCATTTGTCAGGTTTCTGGAATCTTGTTTGCCTTGTTCCCCTTTCGTTTTTTGTTTCTTCCCTTAGCAGCCTCCAACTCTTTCTTTTTTTAAATTCCTCATCTCTTTGCTTAATATCAAAGTGTGAATGTGAGAGCTAGTCTCTTGAGCTCTTTCTTGATTAATGAAATGGGCAGCTCCCAGTTCCTGCCCAATACAGACATGTAACAAGTGTTCTTTGTGTTTACAATACATGCAGTAATCCAGAATTCATGTGCTGATAAATGTTCTATATGATTTGCATATATATTTTTATTTTATTGGTTGGTTTACAGTGAATACTCTCGAATTATGCACTTCCACATTTATTTCACTAACTTATAATTTTATTTTGAATGTGCAGGAAAATGCCGGTAATTGAATTTGCATTGCATGTGGCCAAAAGTTAACTCGGTCTATTGTAGTGAACGATGAAGAGTTTTTGTACTATTGTCATATATGCTTGAATGCATTTGATTTTTTGGAATTTGTCGATAGTAGAGATCTTTAAGCAATCACTTTCTAAGTATTGGTTGTACAAGACATGTTTCTCGAAGTTTATTTGAAATATATAGCTTTCGATTTAATTATTAGCTAATTTTGTGCTTTAGGTCACTTGTATATTTAATTATGTGATTATATATTAAATATATGCAAATAAAAATTATTATTATTAAAAATAAAAAATTGTGGCTACAAAATTCTACACAACATTGCCACACTTCAAAATTGTTGTTGAAGGATGTCCAATGTTATCTTGTAAATAAGAAAAGTTACACTTTATAAGTGTTGCTCTAGATGATATATAAAGTTACACTTAATAAGTGTTGCTCTTGATGAGATATAAAAGGCATCGCTTTTTAAGTGTGACCAATAAAAAGCAAAGGCAACGCTTTTAAGTGTAGTATAATTAAAAAAAGGTGTCGCTAATGTATCACTACAAAGCGTGCACTTATACCTCTTTGGCTACGCTTTATTAGTGTAACCAAAGATGGCGACATTTAAAAAGTGTTGCCTAATGTCAAAGGTTCGCTTCATTAGGCCACCCCCTAAAAAGTGTTGCTTAAAGTCCAAAAGTGTAGCCTTTTATCAAAGGCCACACTTTTTGCTAGTTTAGGCTACACTTTACTGGGGTGGCCATAGGCCAAAAATGGTGTAGTGAAGGAAGCCACATATGAGTTCCATCTCCGCATAAACAGTATATTGTTAATACGTGCATACTTGCATAAGTGGATGTATTGAAACCCCTATTTTGGATGTTTCTAATTCTAAGATTGGGAGTTTGTGTTTTATCTAGGTGTAATATTGTTTTCCCTTTTGGTGGTAACTCTTGGAAATCTGAATAGATGATATCTGTTGTACCTGCGAAAAGAAAAAACTGGTTAGCTAAATAATCTGCAAAAGTGTTGCCTTCCCTAAGGATGTGCTCCACTCTTGCATCAACATTAATTCTCAGACCATTGATCCTTTTCACCTACACCCGACTACTCCAAGGAATCTCCCAAATTCCATTCAAAATCTTTTGGAGCATTAATGAGTCAGTCTCCAATATTACTGGTAAATATTGATGCATTATACAGTGCTCCAGTCCTCTTCGCAAAGCTATTGCCTCAGACATTAGAACTGAAGTTATTCCCAAACCAAAAGATTCATGTATCAAATTTCCTTCATCATTTCTAATACAAAAGTCCCCAGCACTAGGGCCACCAACTCCTTTTACTTCACCATCCGAGTTACACTTGTAGGACCCTAATCTAGGCAATCTCCAGTACACCATCTTACAATCAATAAGGGGTGCATATTCAGTAAAAAAGGAACCATCAGATGCGAAGTATTAGGAATGTTTTGCAACCAAGGATAGCTAAAAGTAGCTAGATGATATAAATTTCTGTTGACCTCCATAATCATACCATAAAATGAAATATTACCTCCATGAGAAATCATATTTCTCCTTTTCCAGATTTGCCAAGTGATAAATGACGGGACAGCCTTGAAGAGAGGTATAAGCTTTGATGAGCAGTCCTTACCTCACCATTTATGTATAGTATCGTTACGCTGCAAAAAAGGTCCCTGCACATCAGCAATACTAGCAAAAGTATTCCACAACTTCTTAGCCATAAAGCACGTCACAAAAAGATGTTCAAAAGTTTCATCTTCTGAACTATTACAGCAGCAACACTTAACTTCATCCACCACTTTAATCTTGATAAGAACATCCCCAATGGGTATTCTTTTTTTCCACAATCTCTAAAGAAAGAAAGAAAATTTGAAGGGAACTCCTTTCACCCAAATCTTTTTAGTAATTTCTCGTTCATCATTTCCTTGTCTCAACACTTCCCAGGCACTTCCAATCGTAAATTTTCCAGAGCTAGTACACATCCATCTTGGTGTGTCCCATTCTTCGGTATCCTCTACTATTCCAATTACATTTTGGACATGTTTACAGACATCTTCTGGTAGTAATTGGAGCATGAGATCTTCATTCCAAAGTCCTTGAATCATCAATTGATTTACCTCATCAAAATCAAAATTGTTAGAATGAGAAACAAGTAAATAATAGTAAAGAGCACCCAATTGTGTCCAGTTATCAAACCATACACTGGAATGACCACACTTTGGTTCCCACCAAATCTGTTGGTCAATACAATTTCTAGCTTCTAACATAAACTTCCAAGTCTGACAAGCTCCATTCCATTCCACCAATTGAGGTCTATGTCTCTTACAATATTTGTTCCACATGCATATAGTCCACATTGACTTTTTAGTTCGGAAAGTCCACCAAAGTTTGGCAAACATTGCTTTGGACACATCAAAAAGAGATCTAAAGCCCAACCCACCTTCCTCCTTAGGCCTACAAATATCAGACCATGATATCCAATGTTTGCTTCTCCCCTCTTCCTTAGAGTTCCATAAAATTTAGCAAACAATCTATGTAAATCATGAATAAAAAATTTAGGAGGTGTTATTGCAGATAAGAGGTATATGGGAATACTCTGTAAAACATTATTAATCAACACATACTTACCACCAAAAGATAAAGTTTACCCTTCCAAGCCTGTATTTTGCTTTTGAACTTTCTTCATGATATCGGAAAAATGACTTTTCCTCTTTCTTGCTATGACCAATAGGACAACCAAGATAAGTCAATGGAAACTTTCCCCTAATAAAACCAGTGCAATTCTCAATAGTTTGAACTATAGAATGGGCAGTTTTGCTATACACATAGAAGCAACTCTTATCTTTATTAATCATCTGCCCTGATTGATCTTCATATAAGCCTAGTCTTTTCATAACCAAATCAAGCGACTTCTTCTCTGCACTAACAAAGATAACGGTATCATCTGCATATGCAAGATGATTTATATCATCACTCCACTTAGGCATACCATATCTTGTAAAGTCCTGATTATGGAACAAATTGTTTAAAGCTCTAAAAAGAACTTCCGCAGCCAAAATGAATAATGCAGGGAAGAAAGGATCTCCCTGTTTTATCCCTCTAGAAGAGTGAAAGAAACCATAAGCTTGTCCATTAATGAGTACTGAATACCAGTTATTTGCCACCAATCTCCACACTTTATCTGTAACAAAACTGTTAAAGCCCATTTTCTCCATAACTTTGATCAGAAATCTCCAATTCACTCTATCATAAGCCTTGGACATGTCAAGCTTAATCATAACATTAGCTGGTCTACCTCTTAATCTGATATCTGCAATAATTTCTTGAGCTAAGAGGACATTCTCTGTGATGCTCCTTCCCTTCACAAAACCAGACTGATTAGGAGTGATCAGTCTTGGGAGCAGTTTCTCCAACCTATCATGAATCACTCTAGAGATAACTTTGTTTAGAAAATTACTTAAACTAGTAGGTCTCATATCAGAAAATGATTGAATCACTTTTTTCTTAGGCAATAAGACCAAATTAGTATGAGTAATAGATTTGGGAAGAGTGGAACCATTAAAGAAAGCCTCCACCACATTGACTACATCATTTCCTACGATATCCCAGCAGACTTGATAGAAGTGCCCAGTAGAACCATCGGGTCCACTAGCACTGTCACTATTAAGTTCAAAAACCACCTTCTTGATATCCTCCACTGTAGGACTAGCATTTAACATAGCGTTGTCTTCATCAGTAACCAGTGTGGGAATATGTTCAATCAAAGAAAGCTCTGTCTCATTCTCAACATCAGTAAACTGATCTTGGAAGAAGGCAACAGCCTCGGTAGGAACCTCTTTAGCATCATCAGTCCATACACCATCTCTTTTAAGGATTCTGTTGACTTGTATTCTCTTTCTTCTTCCGTTCACAAGATTATGAAAAAATCTTGTATTCTTGTGTCGTTCAGTAAACCATTTAACACCAGATTTTTGTCTCCAAAATTCCTCTTGATAGTGTAAATACTGTTTTAATTCAGCTTGTGCCTTTTGAAGAATAGCTTTGTTTTCAGCAGTTGATAGTTCTTCAAAAAGACCTTCTTTAATACTAACAATATCTTCCCTTATTACCAGTTGCTTAAAAATATCTCCAAATCTCACCCTACTCTATGTAGACAATGCAATTTTAGTCCTCTTCATCTTCTGTTTCAAGCTAATAAAAACATCAATGGACTCATCAGCAACCCAATTATCTGTCACAACATCTTTGAAATCAGCTTTTTTTGTCCAGAATTTCAAAAATCTAAAAGACCTCTTGATATTATTAGTTTGATCCCCACAACTCAGCAACATGGGTGCATGGTCAGACCCTATTCTTGAAAGATGCTCCAGCTCCACATTTCCATAATGACCAAGAAAAACATGATTGATCATCAGTCTATCAAGTCTTTTAAATATACATTCAGCATCAGCTCTTCCATTCCACCAAGTAAAAGGACTCCCTTTAAAGTTAATATCAAAAAGCTCACAAGAGTTCACACAGAAAGCAAAAACCTCGTATTCTTGAGGATAAACAGGAAAACCTCCAATTTTCTCTTCATCATTCAAAATAACATTGAAGTCGCCACCTACAAGCCAAGGTAACCTCATATTGTGACTCAGTAGATAAATATCATCCCACAAGCTTAGTCTTTCAAGTGCTGAAAACTTAGCATAAACAAAAGTATAGATGATGGAATCTCCCGAATCTTGAAATGTAAGTTGTAAAGTAATCTGTTGTTCAGAGTCTAATAAGATCTCCACTTGAATATTTTTCTGGACAAACACCCAAATTTTACCATTCCGATTGTAATTAGCATACTGCATACCCAATCTTCTTTTATACTTTTGAATGTGTCTTGTATGTTGAAAAGGATCCATTAGTGCTATGACGAAGAACTTGTGATGTTTGTTAAGCATTGAACCGATGAAAAGCATGTTGGGTTCTGACTGATCTAATATTCCATACAGGTGCTTTCTGAATCATTTATAAACAGATTTAGCACTCCTTTTGGGAATAGTTCTTGTGGGCTTACTGGTTTCAACATTAGCCCTATTTTTCTTCCCCTTTGATTGAACATCTGGAGATAAATCTGCCACCTTCAAAGCATGTATCAGATTGTGCTGATTTTGATCTTCATCTGCATCTTCTTTGCTTATTTCGTCATTAACTTCCACATGTTGCTGTTCATTTATCTCATTTATCTTGTGTGCAACAATGTCATGCAGGACCTTAACAGGAGAATCAATTGTTGAAGCTATAATTTCCTGTGGTAATGGTTCAGTTAACCCTTCTATCTCCATCTTCTTTTCCACCATTTGTTGTTGTGATTGAGTTTTGTTTCCACCATTGTCAACTTGCTCATTCTCGACTTCTGGATATGCATCTTTCCCCTTATCCCCATCAATTCCATTTGTTTCACTGTCCAACAGATTATTTACATTATTGACCACATCTATATGCTTCTGAATAACTTCCTGCAGATCACTTCTATTACTATCCTTCTCAACATCAATCAGTTGCTGCTGTACATCATCTTGCAAGTTACTTTCTTCATTGGTATTCTCCAAGTCTGTTAAATATTGTTCTTGTTGCTGCTGTTGCACCTTCTCAATATTCATTTTTTCAGTGTTATGCACTAAATTATCATAGCACAAGTCACTATTTGTCTTGTTGGACTCATCAGTTCCAATCTGTGCATTGTATAATGTTTGTTGCTGACTTTGTAGTTGTTGTTGCTCTTGCTCTTTGTCACTACAAACTACTACAGTTATAGCCTTACCTATAGTAGTTATAACCTCTGATGTATCTGTTGTATCATCTCCACATATTTCCTTATCCTTTTGTTGCACATGTTCACCAACAGTGAGAGCCCCTTCCTGGTCATCACTATCCTTCTTAGCATCTTGAGTTGGTGCTCTCCTCTTGTAAAATGATTGATTAACCCAATTTCTTGTGGTACTTTCTTCCTTGTTACTTGTATCTGTGTTGTCTGCTTCTGATAACTTAATCTTCTCCTTCTCTTCTACAAACCCTACTTCTTGTCTCATATCATTATCTTCAGGTAAATCATCAAAAGGATTTTTAGTGATTATATCATCATCTTCTGGATCTCTTGCATTATCACAAAATTTTCCCTTTTCCAAAGTAAATCTTCTCCTAGTAGGATTCCACTGTTGAAAAGTTCTTTGTTGATTCCTGTGTGCCTCATTCTTCTTTGTTGGATCTGCTTCTGTTGCCACTTCAATCTGAGTATCCTTCTTCAATTCAGGATGCAAAACTTTGCAATCATCTTCATTATGTCCTTGCAGTTTACACTTTTTGCAGTATTTTGGTAAAACATCATAGAGAACTTTAATTCTTTCCACTCTTGATGATTGAGATATAGGATCCTCAATCTCCAATTCTACAAATTTGGGTAAATCAGCAAGTAGGTTCACTTGAACTTTGACTCTAGCACAACTAGGTCGTGTCTTATTTATTGTCGCCATATCTAACTGAATAGGCTTCCCTACAGCAGAGGCTAGTGAGAATAAAGATTCCTTAACAAAAAAGGTTGGCCATAAGTCAGGAAAGGAAATCCAGGCCATGGCTTGAGTCGTTTCCTCATCCACTTTAAATTTTGCATCATATATGAGAGGTCGCATTTGATATGCCGTACCATCCTTGCCCGTGATGTAATATGAATTCTTCGACATCATATTCAAAAAATCTTCAAACAATTCAAATCGCATTAATATATGTCTATTTCGTAGTAACCCAATCTTACATCCACCCTTCACATTACATTGTTTGGGAATTTGAATCCGCAAATCATCCATCTTTGGCCACCCATAGGAAAACTTCCCTATCACCGCATATTGCAAGTTTTCAATGGTGTTCATCCGCCTAACTTCCTCTTCAGTCCATGTTATTCTTGGAATACCATTGATATACAAAGGCTGTTTGATGGGAATAGGTGTAACAGTAGCAGGCTTAATATTTTAAGATAGATTCATTGTATTAGCTTTAAGAAGGTCAACATATTTGCCTCCTTGAGCAGATGCACAAACCAAATCAGTAGGCAAACTTTTAGGTTCGTCAGGCTTATCCTTCGTTCCAGTATATTGGTTGCTAATGAGAATTGAATTGGAATTCAGTAGAGAGGGGAATTGAGTAATAGAATTGAGAGAGATTTGCTGGCCAGCCGCCGACGCAGGCTGACCAGTGGCCAATATGGCCATGATCGATCAAAAATTATATTGCAAACTCTATAATTGTTTTCTTTAGTTTTAAATTCACTTTAACTGATAAAAAAACTATTGGTTGTGGGAGGCTAGGCCACATATTGAGGAATTGCATGCCTATTATTAGAGTAGTCTCTCATAATGTTCTTTGCGTGTATATCCATATGTAGTATTCAAAACAATAATATTGAATTTTTGAAGCATTTAAGAGAAGATCAGAAATCATAAGTCAAATTAACACTCAATACTCACAAAGAAAACATATCTAAATAGTTTATCTTTAATTTTTTTTTTTCATTTTATAGTGTTTGTTCAAACCCAACAGTGTAACATTGATCTTAGTATATTAATAATTTACATGACACCTTACAGTATAACGCATCGAGGAAGAAAACATATTTTCAAAAGATATTCGAATCAAATATCGCATATCAAAGCAGTATGAAAAGAAAAAAAAAGTAGAAAAGATACAAAATATAATTTGTAAATTCTTACATATCATTTAACAACAATAATAATAATAATAATAATAAAAAGAATGCGCTAATGGAAGCACCAAAAAAACAATAATCCAATATTAAAGGTTGAAGATTCGCACTTTTAATAATATATTAATTTTTGACACGTGCGTTGCACATGATTACCTATTCCAAAAATATATGTTATAGTAAATAGTATTGCTTATTTAAGCGATGAATTGAATAATAAGCTTAGCAAAAAATAATATTACAGATTTTTTTGTGAATGTTCAACGTGCATTGTCATATATATTTCTTATTCACGCTAACCTATGAAGATGATCAGTGAAAAAATTTATTAGTTAAATATGCAATAATGTAAATATTTATTGCAATTTGATGAAGTTAATCATGTAATTAGTCTTATCTTACTAATATTACCTTATAGACAATATTTGCTTTGTATTTTTCTTGTCATCTAACCAGATGTACTTTGCCCGTGTATTCTACGTTAAATTATTTAGATGTCATATGAACATGTGAAGAAAACACCTACATTTTATATATTTAAAGATTTTCACATTGGTTGTGAGTATTTTTTTAAAAAAAAAAAAATCGGAACATTTTAAAATAATATATTTTGAAGTTAGAAGATCTTGTTTACTTCATAAAACATTTGTGACATATATAATACTTTAATTTAAATACAAATACCTACCCAAAATATAAATAAATATTTGCATTAATGAAAATATTTATCTCATACAATTAAATATTAAATAAATAATACAAACTTCAACTGGAATTATTACAAGTCATATAAACTTCTCTTCGTCTAAAATACTGAAATATTAAGAAATAGTAAATAAGTAAAACAAAAGGGCAATGTTTATATAGTAATTACTATTTTGAAGCAAACTTCATGAGAGTCTAAATCACATAAGTAGCACTGACAAATAAACTCATTCTTTTGTCTTGATTATCAAAAATAAATCGTGACAATTCTCTAAATTTTGGAAAAGATATTCAGTAGCATACATCTACATTAGAAGAGAAATTGTTAACAAAAACAAATGAATTTAGACTACATCATGTTAACTTCATATATTGGAACATTACATACTAATGTATACATTAAGTAAGAAAAATAATTGTTATATCATAAAAATTATTTTTCTCAAGTACTCGAGGTTATGCAGTATACCCTCTTACGATAGAACGACTTACATTATCAGAATAGTGGTACCTCATATTCTGCTAAATTTTGAACTCGCTCAATGATAATAAATCACTCAAAAAGTTTTAAAATGCAAGAAGAAGAAGAGTAGAAGATTAAAAAAATTGTGGTTGAAAAATGTGAGGAAGCCTCCCGATTATAATAAAAAGAGGGTAGTATGAACAAATATATTTTGTTTCCTATCTGAAAAGGCATGACCTTTTCGTGAAGTCACATCCCTTTGGAAGTCACAACTTATTGAAAGTCACAACTCTTTGGAAAAGTCACAAATGATCGAAAAATCACAACCCTTTGAAAAAAGTCACAACTCATCGAAAAAGTCACAACTCATCGAAAAAGTCACAACCTAAGTTAGGGATATTACAGTAATTTAACATTCAAGTTAGGAGTTTATGCTTTTAAAGTAATATAGAGATAGATAGATGATATGATGATCAATTTCTGACAAACACACATCATTCATATCCAAGGTGGAAACACAAATAGATACATGACAAATGGTATCCCCCCCACTCCCCCCCCCCCCTCCAAAAAAAAGAAACGAAAATGCTTAAGCTCACTGGACATTTTGTAAAAGAGAACAAAGTACACAAGGGACATATATAAACACATGTAAAAGTATACAATGGATCAACCCTACCAATAATACTCTAATCACATTAGACACTATTTTAATCAAATAACGGAATTGGATGGAAAATAATTCCTAGTAAAACTAGACTTGAAAAAGGGAATGCAAAAAAGGTTCGTGAAACACGATCCCATGGTCTACTAATATCCTAATAGCACACTAAATAAGGGGACTTTGATGAACCCCCAAAATGCCTCTGCAGGCAACCCCCAAATTCAAAAGGTATTCGACAAATACCCTAAAAACATTTCCCTTAATATGAAGGGGCCAAGGACCTAACCACCCACTCTCATCCTACTGAGTCTCCCATGGAAGCCTCTGGCCCTTCCCCCTCCCCTCAACTAGAGTAATTGCTACTCCGCAAAGAATAATAACCACACCAGATCAATTGAAGTGCCCATGGTCTTTGCATCTGCTTACTCCACCGTTCTTACTCTTTATAGTAAAGAAAGTTGGCAACATATATTTGAATCCCCTAAGACCACCCCAATCTCCACAACCTCTAACATATGTGAACCACTTATCCTCTTTTCAATAGCTACAAAGTAATCCACTAGTGCTTATTATAGCCTCATTCCTTCCAAACCACATATTCAAACTTTTTGGTTAGAGTTGTGGTGCAAGGCGGGTCTCTAGCCGTCAATCTAAAATTAAAAATATACTAGTGGTTTTGATTCTTCTAGACCTAACATACCTAGCCCAATTAACGAAGGACTAGACAATGCCATAGTGAGATATCTCCCAGTCTTTGTGATCCTCCCACATATGTCCAATTCATATTGTTCTTTTTTTTCCCATGGATATCTTCGAAATCCTCCCACATGACTCAAATACAAATGTTCCCTCTAGGGAAAATAACCTAGAAAGGGAATAACCATTACTTCAATAACCCTAAGAAGAATCAACAAGTAGTTGGAACGTATCTTAGCAACCTTTAGGAGACAAAACACAAAGGCTTTTATTTTAGAGAAGGTACATCTCAAAGAATTCGTAGAGCATATAGAACAACCACTATTTCAATTGTCCCCATTGTGCATCTTGAACTAGAGGAACAAGTAGGAGCTAATCCCAACAGTTGTTGCCCTCCATTCAGTGAGGGAGTTGAAAAAGCCTATACAGGTGGGGAAATGGCAAGGTTGGTAGGAGCAAATACTAACTCCATCAAAGCTATTGAACAACAACATATTGTGAGCTTACACCGACAATGTGATGTCATGGTAAATATGCACAAGCCTTCTATTCTAGTGCTTCAGGAAACCAAAAAATTGAGCATAAAAAGCTCATTAAAGAACTCAGATTAGACTACCGAACCCAATCCTCTACTAGTGGGATTTCTGGGGAATATAGATCATGTGAAAGGGACATGGTGAGATTTCTAAGTGACACGTGGATTCCTAACTTATGCTCTATTAGAAGCACCATCCAGGGGACGCCTACAAGAGAAGATGAGAACCTAATGATCTTTAGCAGAATGGTGAGAGGGACCTTTAAATATCTAAGGACCTAACCTCTAACATTATGAGTTACTCCACCCCCCAAGAAAAACACCAAGAAAGATAATTAAGTTCATATCGAGCCTTACTTGTAATAGTCTCTTCTTTACTAGCAGAGCCAACAACCATATCAAAAACTTCATCATTGACAGGACATAAGGACCAACAAAAATTTCAATAAGATTCGGATTGTCCAAGCCCTCAACAAGATCAAACCTTCCTATAGATTCTCCTCATGGTAGACTTCTAATGAACCACTTCCTTTATTGAATAGGATTGAAAATCAGCCCTAATTGTTAATACTATTACTCACCTACTGAAGATATCAAATATATCTTCTTCTCCTTCCCTAACACTATCACCTTCTAGGTTTACAATAGCAGGGAAGAGGACCTTAGTCCAAAACATTAACACCGAATCAATTAATACTGACAATCTAATTAGGCCTTTAGAAAATCCTTCAATGCAAGCCTTAAAATAATTGGTTACCTTGGGATACTATGATTCCTTATTACATGTGTAACACCTGGCTAAAAAAATGATATGCTTTTTTCAATAAGAATAAGGAAGGTATACTTATGGAAAATAATATTACTCAATCTACTAAGTCTCATTTGATGATTACCAAAAACAGTGATCCCAAAATTTAGAAAGTTCTCATCCATTTCAAATGGGAGCCGCCTTCTATAGAAAAGTACAACCGGAACACAAATGTATTCAGAAAAACAACCTGAGGCTAGGTGGATTTGGATGAGTCTACAGAAATCACAATGGATATTGGGTAATGGACACTAATTTATGGTACTAAAAAATTATTTCTTTTTTAACAGAAGTTACAAAATTTAAATCAAGTTTAAAAAATGGAACTTTTTTCTTGTTTGTAATAACAAGTACCATAAAATTTAAAAATACATCTCACAACTAAAGCTTCAAAAACCAAAAGTATTCATTAGTCAAATGGAATTTATAGATGTATTATTTAAAGGTATCTTTATAAAGATTTTAATATCTTGAATCAACATAGCAAGACATGAACTCAACAAGATAACTAAATCTCTCTAATTCTGAAGCCATCTATAATCAATACATATAAAAAGGAGTTATATGTACATGATCACTGACATAAATTATCATACATACCCTCCCTCCTCACCCCCCCCCACATACCTATACACATAATATGAATGAAGCCAATCATGGCAATAATGCATAAGTATTTGATTAAAAGTACTTTACCGGCAAAAGAAAGCAA
Organism: Solanum tuberosum; assembly: GCF_000226075.1. Classification (NCBI taxonomy): domain Eukaryota; kingdom Viridiplantae; phylum Streptophyta; class Magnoliopsida; order Solanales; family Solanaceae; genus Solanum; species Solanum tuberosum. The sequence goes on from NW_006239357.1 coordinate 355,345, forward strand.
TTGTGAACTACATAGAGTGGTCACTATTGAATTTTCATAAAAAAATAATTCATTTTTCTAGCTTTTAGCTATACCGAGTGTTAATCAATCTAATTTTTGACAAACTCTAGAGAATATGCAAATTAGGCTGGTAAAGAGAATTTTTAATAAACTTGGCACAATTTATGAAAGGCATAATACATAAATTGGACATTTAACTTGGCTTCAACTCGCAATTTTAACCTTTAACTTTGTGTAACGACTGCGTTCCGTCGTTATAGAAATGTTAACAGGGAAAAAATTGGGGCCGAAAAAACTTTTTCGTAGTACTTGAATTTTCCCAACCTTGTCCAGATTTGGAGGAAATCGGAGTCACCAAGGTGTAGGGAAGTCTGGTAACAATCGGGTGGAGTAATTATAGTTTTGATTGCATGAGTGGTTAGATAACTTGTTAAGGAATCCGTACGACTTTACGAAATTGAATTCGGGTGAGTAGAAATCCCGAAATCAATGTTAATGTAAAGGGTATCTTTCTGATCGTCGTGGGTTAGAGGTGTGAAATGGGATTATGGAATTTCTTCAGTTGACTCTCTGGTTCCTTTTGTGCCACTTTGGCGGGAGTTTGGCCGCTCTGGCGGGGCCGCTACAGCGGGATACGGGGTGCTGTGGCGGGTACGATGACACTTAAAATCATAGGGGAATATGAATAGCTCACTGGTTTGAAAATGTCGCTCTGGCGCCGCCGCTACAGCAGGATGAGAGCCGCTATGGCTGGCCAGACGCGACTTAATGTCGTTAATAAACCCCTAAACGTCCTTATTTGGCACTTTCCGACTTTTAGAGCTAAGGAACGAACCCCAGGCAATTTCTACTCATTTTTCACCATTCTTGAGGCTTAAGGTAAGATTTTAACACCCCAAATTCGTTTTCGATCCATAAAACGTAATAGAATGGGTGAATATTGATTGGGTAGGGTTTTGTTATAGATTTTAAGGTGGAAACAACCCTAAATTGGGTAATTAGGATCATGGGTTTGATCTAGGCTTCATAGAATTGTTAGTAATTCGGGTAATTAGCAATTGTTTGTTGATTCCCGTGTTATTGTGATTGTTTGTAGACCAAGAACAAATAAAACGAATTCGGAAAGGGAAAGATCAAGTTTCTTAGGGTTTCAAGCTTGTTTTGAAGTAGGTGATGGTTATGATTCTATGATTGTGTGATGTATGCTTGTTTTTGCTTCATTAAAACACTTGTATATGTATGAATGTTGCAATGTTGATCACACTTGTTGTAAATGAGATAGAGAATTGATGAATGCCGTGAAATCATGACTTAAATGTATGATCTTATTGATGTACTGGTGTTTGTGATTGTTTGGTGTGAATGGGATTGGATTGCCACGTTTCGGCATAACTAACTTGGATCGGTTGCCACGTTTCGGCATAATTATGGGATTGGTTGCCACATTACGACATAAATATTGGATCGATTGCCACGTTCCGGCATGCTAATTGTTTGGGTTTGGGTTCCCTGAGAGGGCCAATGATTTGACATAAACTGTGAAGTTGTTCGTTGTTCGTTGTTCGTAAATGTTGATATGTATGCATGTGATTATAATGTTGTTTGACTTATTTATGTTGCACGAGTGGGATAGCCGTGTTATCCTACTAGTACACTGTGGTTGTGTACTGATTCTGCACTTGTTCTTATTTTTGTTGAGTATAGGGGATCTTCACGCGACTATTGACAAACCTCGCTTAGAAGATTAGAGATCGTCACATCGAATTCAAGGGTAGGCCAATTCTTTCAGGCGGCCATGGAATTCTCTTTCGTCTATGTCCACTATTTCTGGAGTTAGACATTTGTTTTAGTTGGTTGACTAGTTCATTCGATTTGAGGTTGCATCCCTTCTTGTTTAGACTTGTTGAACTTTAGATGTTTTGGTACATTTACTTTCAGGTTCTAGGTATTAAATTTCCACATTTCGTTAGTTAATTAACTTGCTTTCGTAACTTAATAGCCTTAGTATTATTTTAGTTGCTGAGTTTGGTTGTAGTAGTGGTTCTCCCACCGGACGGTCTGGGTCGTGACAAAGTTGGTATCAGAGACTAGGTTCATTGATCTCGATGTACCAAAACGAGTCTTATAGAGTCTCGCGGAACAGTACGGGGATGCCTTACCTTTTTTTCGAGAGGCTATAGGACTTTAGGAAATCTCTATTTTTCTCTTGTCTCCTTTCGTGCTATTACTTGATTCCAATTGGTATTTGGCTATTCAAATTGGTATCTAACCTCCTTCACTCTTCTCTTTGAAGATGGTTAATACTAGGTATAACGGTGTTAGGTCCGTAGCTCCTGTCAATGCTCCAGCTGATGTATCTGTAGTGAGAGGTCGCGATCGAGGCAGAGGTAGAGGAAGAGCTAGGGGTAGAGTCCGTGGAGGAGTAGCGCATGCTGAAAATGAGGTACCTGTTGAGAATATGTATGTGAATGAGAACCCTTATGCGCACAATGAGGAGATAGAGGAGAATGTAGTTGTCGAGGATGTTAAAGAGATTCGACAAGAGGAAGAGGTGTTGGCTAGAAATGCAGGTGTTCCTCCTTTACCTCCACTTACGTGGACCCAATTTCATGCTCTATTTCTAGAAAAGTTGTGCCCAGAACTTTTAGGGATCGCAAGAATTATGGATTTATGTCTTTAGAGGAAGGTGGTATGTCTATGGCTGCTTATGAGGCCAAGTTCCATTCCTTATCTAGATATGATACGCAGTTGGTTACTACTGAGGAGGAGAGGATCAGGTTGTTTATTAAAGGTTTGAATTCTGAGTTGCAAGTATTATCTGTTCATATGACTTCTGCAGGGGGAGTTTTAATGAGGTGACAAACTATGTTATGAAAGTGGAGGGGGTGAGGCGAGACGGTCAAGCTAAAGCTTAGGCTAAAAGGGCAAAGAATTTCGGTAACTTTCAAGACTCTTAATTTAAGGGGTCTGGAAGGCCAACACTTGCAGCCAAGCCAATTTAGTATGATATGCCCGCCTCTACAGGTAACTATTTAGGAACCCCATCACATAATTTTCAGGATAGTCAGAGTGTCGTGCCTTCGACGGGAAACAGACCATCTTTTGATCGTACTTGCTACAACTGTGTTGAACCTGGGCATATGAGGAGAGATTGTCTCCACCCACGTGTGTTAGATTTCGTGCAGCAGCAACAATTTAGGGTAGTGGTACCCGCGGTGAACAGTTATAATGGTTGAGGATGTCCATAAGGTGGGCGATGAGGTAATCAGTGAGGTCGTGGAGGTAGAGAAAATGGTAATGGTAATGGAGGTAGGGGTAACGCGCAACCAGGCAG
>NW_006239357.1:358742-470410 GCF_000226075.1 Solanum tuberosum
GTGTTAGAAGACATGTTGAGAGCATGTGTGATTGATTTTGGAGGGCATTGGGATAAATTCATACCTTTGTGTGAGTTCCCTTATAACAATAGTTATCACTCCAGCATTGATATGGCACTATTTGAGGCATTATATGGGAGATGTTGTAGATCAACCATAGGTTGGTTTGAGGCTGGAGATGTGAAACCTTTGGGGAATTGATTTAGTGAAGGATGCTCAAGATAAGGTGAGGAGTATTCAAGCTAAACTTATAGTAGCCCAGAAGACATAAAAAGTATGCAGATCATAAAGTAAGAGACATGGAATTTCAGACTGGTGAGAACGTTCTTCTTAAGGTATCACCCATGCAAGGGGTGATGAGATTTGGTAGGAAGGGCAAATTAAGTCTGTGATATATTGGTACCTTTGAGGTTCTTAAATGTGTAGGGCCGGTGGCGTATAGATTGGCTCTATCCCCTAATCTATCCGGTATTCATCCGGTATTTCATGTGTCTATGTTGAAGAGATATCATGGTGACAGAGATTATATCATTAAGTGGGACTCAATTGTTCTAGACAAGGACCTCCAATATGAGGAGGAACTGATTGCTATTCTTGATCGTGATGTGCGTAAGTAGAGGACCAAGGAGATTATGTCCGTGAAAGTTTAATGGAAGCATCGTCCAATTGAGGAAACTACTTGGGAAATTGAGAGGGATAAGCGAGACAAGTATCCCCAATTGTTCGTCGAATCAGGTACTACTTCATTTTTTCCTTATCCTACGTTTCCTAAGTTTTGTCACTCAGGGAAGAGTGATGAGTAAATTGGTATCTATTGTAACGACTGGATTCTATCGTTCTAGAAATGCCAACAGGGGAAAAATTGGGGACGAAAAAACTTTTTCGTAGTACTTGAATTTTGCCAACCTTGTCCAGATTTAGAGGAAATCGGAGTCACCAAGGTGTAGGGAAATCTAGTAACAATCGGGTAGAGTAATTATAGTTTTGATTGCATGAGTGGTTATATAACTTGTTAAGTAATCCTTACGACTTTACGGAATTGAATTCTGGTGAGTAGAACTCCCGGAATCAATCTTAGCGTAAAGGGTATCTTTCTGATCATCGTGGGTCAGAAATGTATTGTGAAATGGGATTTTGGAATTTCTTCAGTTGACTCTCTGGATCCTTTTGTGCCGCTTTGGCGGGAGTTTGGCCGCTCTAGCGGGGCCGCTACAGCGGGGTATGGGGCGCTGTGGCGGGTACGACGAGATTTAAAATCGTAGGGGAAGATGAATAGCTCACTGGTTCAAAAATGTCGCTCTGGCAGGACTTTATGTCGCTCTGGCGCTGCCACTACAATGGGATGAGGGCCGATGTGGCGGGCCAGATGCGACTTAATGTTGTTAATAAACCCCTAAATGACCTTATTTGACAAATTTCGACTTTTAGAGCTAAGGAACGAACCCCAGGCAATTTCTACTCATTTTTCACCATTTTTTAGGCTAAAGATAAGCTTTTAACTCCCCGAATCCACTTTCGATTCGTAGAACGTAATTGAATGGGTGAATATTGATTTGGGAGGGTTTTGTAATAGATTCTATGGTGGAAACAACCATAAATTGGGTAATTGAGATCATGGGTTTGATCTAGGGTTCATAGTAATTCGGGTAATTAGCGATTGTTTGTTCATTCCCGTGTTATTGTGATTATTTGTAGACCAAGAACAAACGGAAAGATCAAGTTTCTTAGGGTTTCAAGCTTATTTCGAGGTAGGTGATGGTTGTGATTCTATGATTGTATGATGTATGCTTGTTTTTGCTTCATTATGACACTTGTATATGTATGAATGTTGCAATGTTGATCACACTTGTTGTAAATGAGATAGAGAATTGATGAATACCATGAAATCATGACGCGAATGTATGATCTTGTTGATGTACTGGTGTTTGTGATTGTGGTGTCTGAATGGGATCGGATTGCCACATTCCAGCAAAACTAACTTGGATCGGTTGCCATGTTCCGGCATAATTATGGAATCGGTTGCCACGTTCGTCATAAATACGGGATTGGTTGCGACTTTCCGGTATGTTAATTGTTTGGGTTTGGGTTCCATGAGAGGACCACTAATTTGACATAAAATGTGAAGTTTTTCGTTGTTCGTAAATGTTGATATGTATGCATGTGATTATAATGTTGTTTGACTTATTTATGTTGCACTAGTGGGATAGCCGCGTGATCCTACCAGTACACTGTGGTTGTGTACTGATTATGCACTTGCTCTGATTTTTGTTGAGTACAGGGCATCTTCACGCGACTATTGACAGACCTCGCTTAGAAGATTAGAGATTGTCGCATTGAATTCAAGGGTAAGCCAATTCTTCTAGGCTGCAATGAAATTCTCTTTCGTCTATGTCCACCATATCTAGACTTAGACATTTGTTTTAGTTAGTTGACTAGTTCTTAGATTTAGGGTTGCATCCCTTCTTGTTTAGACTTGTTGAACTTTAGATGTTTTGGTACATTGACTGTCAGGTTTTAGGTATTAAATTTCCGCATTTGGTTAGTTAATTAACTTGTTTCCGTAACTTAATTGCCTTAGTATTATTTTAGTTGCTTAGTTTGGTTGTAGTAGTGGTTCTCCCACCGGATGGTTCGTGTGGGTGTCAATCACGACGGTTTGGGTCGTGACACGTTGTCAGTGCACAAGTAGGTAGTTTAACTATCAAAAACTTAAACACAAAAAAACTTGAATCCTACTTGGCAAAATGCGTGAAATTCACCGAAGTCACGCATGTCAAAAGTAAAATTTGAGGGCCAACAGAACAAAAATCGTTGAAAAGACAATTATCATTAATCAATTCTTTTTATGTATATATATTTATTTTTTGAATTCAATTCCCACTTTGTTATCTTTCTAATTTCTCCTGCAGCTTCTTCCCTCATTTTTCGCACAATTTGATGCTTATTGCCACTCTCAAAAGGACTGACACCTTTTTATATTAGTAAAAACTTTAACTCTAAAATTTTCATTTTACACATAATTGAAATAATTTGTAGTCACACAAATATTTATGACTTATTTAAGACTATATGTTTCTTAAACTTCATGTCGAGCCAAACTACATGATATAAATAGGAGCGAAGATTAATTTTTACTACATATAGAAATGTATTATTTCTTTTGCGATTGACTAAACAGTAAAGTGAGTCATATAAATTTGATGGAGTAATTATTTTATGTCATTTTACCTTTTAGGGGGTATATAGTTTAAAAGATCCATTCCTTTGCAAATAAATTTAGATAACGAACCATCTATATAATTGTGTTTGATTGAGATTCGTTATGAAATTAACATTATCTTATATCATGATATCATATATTATTAATAGCGGAAAACTTCAAAGTGCAAAGTTGGAATATCATTTTATCCCTACACTAAATTAAATCTAATTGAATACTTAATTATTAAATAGTAAAAGGTAATTAAATAGTCATATTTTATCTACCTAAAAGTAGAATCTGAAGTCCAACAATTGCACTTGAATTCCTTAATTACGATTGCAACGAACTCAATACAAATTACTGGCCAGGTTCATTATAAAGTGAAAATCCGACATGACCATACTTCATATGAGCACATAAAATGTGAGAACTACATTGTAATGAGTGATAACTGTTTAATAATGATATTTTTTTCACTACTCTTAATTAGCTAAAATGATGACGAATTAATAATGTTTTGATAGTTAGGATGTGAGGTTGTAGTTTCTGAATTCCAAATTAACATTAAATAAGACATTAGAAGACTTAGTTAACAATAGTAAATCATAATTGAATGAAAAACAATTTAATTGAAAACCTAACTTGGTCTATTGAAATTGAATTGAGAAATTGTAAGCTTTGGGGACCCCATGGAGGAATGAACTCCATGGGTGAATATCCACATACCTTGTTACTCAATGCCCAAGATGAATAATGAATTGGAGACTTGGACTAAACCCTAGCTTCTTCTTTCTCTTCCTTATGTTGAGAGGAAATTTGAGAGTGAATTTTGTTAGGTTTTGGGGAATTAGGAGAATGGGGTTTTAAGTGGGTAGATTTAGGACTTAGAAAATTTATATATGGCTTACGGTAGAAGACAAAATAATATAATATTGATTTAGATCAATTAGGAAAAGACCGAAAAACCCCTTAAAAATAACTGGCAAACCCTTCTACTGTAGAAAAGTTCAAAAACTCCAATTTTTGGATCGACTTTGACGAGGCTTGTCTATGTCCCGTAGAACTTTCTATGGTCCGTAGACACCAACCGCAGAAAACAACTTTTGGCCTTAAATTTTAACTAAGTCATGGACCTACCTATGAGACCCATCTACGACTTGTAGATCATTTGACGTACCATACCAGTGAAATGTAGAAAAGGTCCTCGGACTTGAATTTTAAAAACATTTTTTCTCTCTTTCTATGAGACTGGTTTATAGCTTATAGAAAATCCTATAAACTGTAGACTAATCTCGTATACTTGAATATATTTCTGCAATTTAATGCAGTCTTTTCCTTTTTGAAGTCCGAGGTGTTACAACCTCCATCTCAAAATCCTTTCGGTCATAAGTACAAATCCCACATGATAGTCATTAATCTTATTCATATTATCATCCTTGAAAAAGTACAATTAAGATACTAATCCAAGCTAGAAATACCATAGGGTAGATCCTTAGACTATGCAAGAGATAATCTTTCACCATACATGAACTTTTCATATAGTAGCTTTATACAGCCCATAGTCACTAAATTCATGCTAAAAGTGTCATACTAGTGATGGAAGTAGTTTTTAAAAACTTGATCTTTAATCATTGATGACATATCTGGATACCATATCAATCAAGATCTTGTTCAGGAAAATAGTCCAAAAGAATTGATGGAAAATTTAGATGTCATTCATGTCATGTGACCAAGCTTCATAGAACATATTGATACCTTCATCTATAAGCTTACCCGAGTCATAAACATTGTTTTCATAAACCATGCATAATTTCTATAAGTCAGTGTTCATAAGCTTCAATATGTGTTCATAATCAAACATTCTGGTTCATGCATGGTTTCAAATGAATTCAACTCAAAAACCTATAAATACTTCAATTCATGCATTAAAAGATAGAAAAAAAGTAATTGGATCATAACTGAAAGGAACCCATGAAGATGAAATAAAACCCTAACTTTTGAATTTGGAATTTGGAATCTAACTTGTAAAACTTGAAGAATTTAGGAACCCTATGGAGGAGAGGACTCCATAGCTGAACTCTAACATACCTTAGTGATCAATGCCCACAACCTATGGTGAATTGGAGTTGTTAAAGTAAAAACCCTAGCCTTTTCTTCCTTAGCTTTAGAGAGGATTTTTGGGATCATCTTGGAGGGAAATTTAGGAATTAGGTGAATGATTTAGAATCGGTAATTTTAGGACTTAAATCACTTATACAGGCCTTGAAATATGGGTTTAAATAGCATAGCTTAGGTACCAAACACATAGGGGAAATACCAAAATGACCTTAACTTAAAAAAGATGACAGCTGATCTATAAGAACCCCTAAACAGAAAGTACATAGCTTCACGACCCAATTAGGGCCCTGAGCTTCTTGGCATCCTTTAACGGCTTGACCACCTCCTTAAACGGCCAATAAACCCCTTTCATGGACCATTTAGGGTACAGTGAAGGGTCCTTGGCCTGTTTTAGGCCTTTGGTCCTTGCCGTTAATCGACTTCAACCTTTACGAACCTCGAGTTGTTACAATATCTCTTCCATGAGAATAGATGTCTTTGAATAGAACTCAAGCTAGCACGAAGTGAGTAGGAGAGAAAATAACAACCCAACATGAATGGAACTTCATGAAAATGCACATAACCAAGGAAGAACATCGACTCCGTGCTAAAACATATTCAAAACTTCATTTCATAAGGCATACATACAAATCATATTCAATTGCACATGCACATGAAGAAATCAATCTAGCTTAAACCATATCTTCATCAGATTTTTCATGAGAATGCATGCATGAGGAAACATGAGAACGACTAGGATGCAAGAATCCTAAGGAGTATACATGAGGGACTAATGCCTCAACCTAGACCCGAATATAATGAAAAGAGATAGGAATACTTAGACATCACCTCTCCCTCAGCCTTTCACATACCAAACCATAGAAAATAATCCATCGAACAATTTAAATAGTTCCACATGCCCACCATATCTCTCCCTTGGGAGCAAGCCTATCTAGTCTTTTTGAATCCATCTCCCTCAACTCAAGTATAGGATCAAAGTCTTAACAACCACAAAACCATTGATACAAGTTAACATTCAAGAAGTTTCCACAAAATTTTTGAGGTTGACTTCAAACAAAATCACCATACAGGGAGTCTTGCCATAACCAACTAAAATGCCAATATTAAGCAATGCATAACCACAAGTTAAAAGACCATAACTTAAAAATTACCGCATCCGAGGAACCCTCGTGATCTTTCCGACTCTGAAGAGCATAAAACCTATTTTGTTTCTAACCACCACTAGAACGTGAAGAAGGGTAAGATTAAGCCCGTCGATAATTATCTCCCTCATTCTTAGAAACCGAAGGACAATATCTTTTCTTATGATCTGTGTTTCCACAACAAAAACATGCATTAAAACCGGCTAGACAATCACATCTAAGGTTTCCCACATTTCCAACACTAAGACACCCTTTGCCCACTAGAACCATTACCTTGAGAATGATTACTTCCACCGGACCTTTGAATGTGAAAAATCACCATCACCTGCCTTTTCCCTCTAGGACCCCCTAAACCTTTCCTTAAGCTTCTCCTCTTCTATTTGTTGAACATGTGTCATTAGGCAAGAAATATCCATTTCTTTAATGATCATGATGGTATGACATTCCTTAACCACCATTTTAGACACACCCAAAACAAACTTACTCATCCTTGCCCTAGAATCAACAACCATAGAAGGAGTATATTTGGACAATTTTGTCAATTTCGAAGCATACTTTATCACACTCACATTTCCTTGGCGAAGGTTAATGAACTCAAGTACTTTTCCATCCCTCATCTCAAAGGGAAATAACATATCAAGAAAAACAACCTTAAATTTCTCCCATTCAAGAGGATTTGCATCTACTACCCTCTCTTCATTCCATTGATTTAACCATACTTGAGAAATACCCTTAACTTGATAAGCGACCAATTTAGCTTTTTCCACCGACGTCACTCCCATGATCATCAAAATCTTATACACTTCATCAATAAACTCTTGAGGATCTTTCTCAACCTTAGAACAATGAAACTCCAGGGGATTCATTCTAGTGAAGTACCTCACTCTAGTGTCCGTTGAACCCATCCTTGGGTTCACGGGAAGTACAACCTCCATATTTTCTTGAGCCGACATAACTTGAACCAATACATGAAAAGTGGCTCAGAATTCGGCATGAGTCACTTCCTCGAGCAAAGGGTCGGCTAGAACTTGAGGAGCTTCTTATTCCACATTCTAATTCACACTCCTTCAAACACATGCTCTTCGAGGGGACATATCCTAAAAAAGCATCGGTGAAGGATTAGGAGAGATACCTATAGAGTTAAACTCTATCGCACAAATTTAGAGTGATGAAAAAAGTTGTATTTCTTAAACATCTTGTAGCATCCTATTCATAAATGTGGCACACTTCACACTCATGAATAAAAATCTACTTGATGTGGCTTGGGAGACATCTGAGGACCTTTCTAAATCTTGTGCTCCTAATACTAAGTTTGTCACGAACCAAAGTATACCCTAGGCTCAACATGACGTATAAAACCCCAAAATGCCCTACACAAGCCATTTAGCATACATCATACAAGAAAATAGAAATAAGGATTTCAAAAGAAACAATCTTATATCATCAAAGAGTTTAACAAAGAGGAAGTCTAACATAAGTCTCAACAAGTCATTTACTAATTAAGATAAGTGGTTGGGACGTAACTCATACACCATGTACAACTGTCTAAAAATTTAAATGACATAAAGCTAAAAAAGTGTCTCAGTCCTCGGATCATGAGGACTCACGAATCTTCAAATGCCAAATGAATCAACTAGCCACAAGTGTGAGAGGTAGGAGCGTCAGACCCTACACTATGAAACAATGTTGGTACAAGTATGCATTAGCACATGGAATTTACTAAGTATGATAACAATGCATTATAGTTATGAAATCATGGAAAAAAGGACTTTTTATGACATGCAATGACCAAGTTAAATCATAAGATACAAGTTTTAAAAACATAAGTCATAATCATGGTCAATGCAAGATTAATATATTAAAAAATACTTTGTGAGATACTTTAAAAGTGACCTTAGTTCATTATTGTGGAAGTTTACCATTAAACTACATAGACCATGTGAGCTATAACATGGAATCCAGTATACTACTTCTACACCAAAAAGAGAGTGTCTTACTTGCCAAAGTAAGGACCATTAGTCTAAGCTAAGGTAGATCCACTAGCTAAATTCTATGTGAGACAACATCCAATGGTGGCACATATTAAGGGAAAAGGAGATCACTACTAGACACCCGACCTTTAACAATAGGAGAGACTCCATCTCAATATCCTCTCGGTGCTAAGTACAAATCCCACACAATAGTCATTAATCTTATTCATATTATCATCCATGGAAAAGTACAACTAAGATACTGATCCAAGCTAGATACATCATAGAGTAGCTCCTTAGACTATGTGTGAGAAAACCTTTCATCATCCATGATCTTTTCATATTATCTTTATAAAGCCCATAGTCACTAACTTCATGCTAAAAGTGTCGTACTACTAATGTAAATAGTTTTAACAACTTTATCCATAATCATTGATGGCATACCCGAATATCATACTACTAAATACCTAATTTAGGAAAATAGTTTAAAAGTATTGATAGAAAATTTAGATGTCCTTCATGTAATATGGCAAAACTTCAAAGAACATATAGATGCGTTCATGTATAAGCTTACTTGAGTCATAAATATTGCTTTTATAAAACATGCATAATTTCTATAAATCATAGTTCGTAAGCCTCATCATGTGTTCATAGTAAGAAATCATAGGTCATGCATGGGTTCAGATGAGTTCAAAACAAAAACATGTAAATACTTTAATTCTTGCATTTAAAGATATAAAACAATTAATTGGACCATATTTGAAAGGAACCTATATATAAAGATCGATTTAAACCCTAACTTTTGAATTGAGAATCTAACTCGTAAAACTTGAAGAATTTAGAAACCCTATGGAGGAAAGGAATTCATAGGTGAATACTAATATACCTTAGTGATCAATGCCCACAATCTATGATGAATTGGATTTCTTGAAGTAAAACCGTAGATTTTTCTTCCTTAGCCTTCGAGAGGATTTTGGGGATGATCTTGAAGGGAAATTAAGGGATCAGGTGAATGATTTAGAATGGGTAGTATTAGGACTTAAATCACTTATATAGGTCTTAAATTGTGATTTAAATGACATAACTTAGGTACCCAACACAAAGGGGAAGACCAAAATAAACTTAACTTTAAAACTTGATGGGTTATTTGTAAGGACCCTTAAATGGTCTGTACAAAGCTTCATGACTAGTTTAGGGCCCTCAACTTCTTGGCAGCCTTTAACGGCTTGTCCACCTTCTTAAACGGCCAGTGGACCCTTTTAACGGACAATTTTTGGTTTACTAAGGGGTCCTGGCCTTTTTTAGGCCTGTGGTACTTTTTGTTAACCAACTTTAACATATTCAAAGTTTGAGGTGTTACATCACTTCATGCTTCTACATTTGTGTAAGTTTCGAGCCCGGTACTATGTGATAATCCTTCTTCTCCTTCTTTCCGAGGCTTTTCAAAGGACGATTGAGAGGTAGTTGTTTGTCATCCCGGAGGTCCCTCTTTTTCCCTTTCTTTATGCGTTGTTCTATTTGAGAAATAGAGGTTGAGACTTGTACTTATTTCTTAATTTCACACTTTATGTATTAGTGGCTTGTACGCGTGATAACCAGGTATTGGGGTGTTAAAAGAAAGAATCATTTTTTCCTCTTTCATCTTGTTCTTGCTTTATCTTTTCTTTTCTTCGTTTCTTTGGGTTGAGGCTGACTTATCTTGGTGGAAATAGACAAGTTTCATCACGCTCATTAAGGATCGTCACAATAAAGTTGAGGAATGAGGACACATTTTAAATCATAAGTAGTATGAACAAAATCTATATCATTATTGTGCTACACCTTATCTTTATTGAATGAGATTTGTCAAATTTAAATTTATTTTTCGTCAGATTTTATTTGCATGTCAAAAGGTTGATACAATTTTGTACGAAATAATTCAAATGAATTTGATATATATTGAAAGAGATATCGCGACTTCGATGACCTCTAACTCTCACATATAGCAACGACCATATGTTTGAAAATATGGCAAAAAAGAAAAATAGGTAAACTTCTTGTGTATTTTGATTATCCTTCTAGGGAGTTTCTGTAACGACCCGATCAGTATTTTGTGAAACTAAGTTGTCGTACCATCCCGCCATAGTTGGAATAACTCCACCACAGTGGTGCCTCCACAACGAGATAGGTGCCACAATGGTGGGATAGTCAAAAAAAGAATTGAAAGACGCGAATTCTTATTTTTCCACTTCCTTTATTAAGTGCCAAAATAGATGAGGGTCACCCTAAAAACCTTCAAAAGGCTGTTGTAGGTTTGGAGAGAAAGGAGAGGAGAAATTCTAACACAAGAAAGGCTACAACCTATGGTTTCTAGGCCTGGCACCATTTTTTCGTTGTCAAAAAGTCAGGAATCGTGTTGTAATCCTCATACAGCTACTTGGAGCCTAGGTAGGCTAGGTTTTCTTTATCGAGTAGTTGATAACTTGTTACCACCACTAATATATTGTAAGTCGACTATAGATTTCATGTTTAGTCGTTCGGGCCCAAAGATGGGAGTATAGTAACTGTGGTCCCTGTGGTTGAACTAGTGTGTACCATGTGGGTGGACTTATCATGTGAATTTAGGGGTAGGTGATGGTTTGATTTCCCATCAGTGTTATAAATGCCTGATAACTGCTCTATTGTGTTCATGTATGTATGTGAATAGGGAATGATGAAATGAATCTAATGAAATGATTAGTTATGATTCTGTAGCATGCAAGGAACCTGTTATTTAATGGTACAATATAAATGTGTAAATCATTCATTGCATTGTTGATTGTGCTTGTGATTTTGTTGGTTGGATTGAGTGTCACATTTTGAGACATGATTGGATCGGGTGTAACGTTCTGACACATAATTGGATAGGATGTCACGTTTTGACACATATTGAATTGGGTGTCACGTTTTGACACATTATTGGATCGGGTGTCACGTTCTGACACACCACCAGTATGAGTGTGGGTTCAATGAGAGGACCATTGTTGACTTCTTATTTCTGATTGAATATGATTTCCTGTACCATAATAGCGAAATTGACAGAACTCTGATTGATCATGCCGATCCTGTGTAATAATGGATATGAGAGAACTGTAAGTTCTAATGTTACTAATTTCCGTATTGTGGTGAGGTTATTTATTTTACTATATTGTAGCTGTTAAATGTGTTATGTATCCCACGTATGTGGAGATGTGAGAGTAAGAGGTAGAGTAGTAGGAATGGTGATAAATGACTAGGATCTACCTTGGGAATGGGGTTCGTTACAGAGTGGTTAGGGAGACTTATTATGGTATACTATGCAGTCAAGGGTCGGATTGTTGCGGTGGAGAATCATAGGCGTGTAGTATGTTGGTTGGCCGGGTTGGGGGCTATGTGTTTTTTTGATACTTCTCTATGTGTGAAAGAAAAGTTAGTCCTTAATCTAAATTAGAGTTAGTAGCAATGCAAATAGAGGGTCAATAATGTGTTTCTTACTAGTTGTGGTTAAGACAAAGAATGTGGTCAGAGTGTGGGCGGAAAGATTGACTAGGGTATTTTCCTTATAACATGTTTTCTTCTAGTTGATTTCCACTAGTACGTGTTGCATGTGGTGTCGGGGTTATCGATGATGCTTACCAATACGTGTTGCTTTTACTGATACTACTCTTGCTATGTCACTTGGAATAGTCTAGTTGCAAGGGCAGTGATGTTTCATAAAAGAAGATGAAGACGATCTCCAACAGCTTCTACTTTCCTTCCCTATGGTGGGAGCTGGGTTATAATATTATTCTATTTAGATTACGTATCTTTAATAGTTCTTGTACTTGTTTAGGGTAGAACCACGGGGGTGTTAATTATTCTATAATTTCAATCTTGGTTTTCTTTTAACTCAATATCTTGTAAACTACTTGAACTTTTTGTTTTATCTCTTATCTTCTTAATTTTTCAGAATGATGAAATCGTTTAGAGACTAAGGGTTCTACTATCTAGGTTTTAGTGTAGGTGCTCGCACGGCCCAGTGGGTATGGTCGTGATAAATTGGTATCAGAGCCCAGGTTACAGGCCTCCTAGTGAGTGGGTTCTACAGGTATTGGGTCGACATGGGTTCAACTCGAGAGAGTGAATCCTAGTCCTTCTCCCACACATGCAGCTCGAGAGAGTGAATGGGCCAAGGCGGAGGATGTGCTTAATGTGGTAACTCGGTGTGTGAGAGAAACCGAGTTGATTCGGCGTAAGTTGCTCTAGAGAGAATTTACAACCACTATAGTCTAGCCTAGTCACAAATACTCAACAATTTACTAACAAAAACATGTACCTGATATTCTAGTTTAACCCATATTCCTATCACATCCCAAGAATCCCGTCTCCATATCTCGTTTCCTTATATTTTTGCTCTTTTTATTTGTTAATTAATACAAACCCCTATTGATAATTGACGTTAGCGTCACCCTTTAGATTTAGTATGTTTTTATTCGTTAATATTTATAGCTATGACTAATTAGAACTTTATTTTATTTTTCTATTAATTCTCAAAACCACCTTTGTGGGAACGATCCCAACCCTTGGTTGGGTTATATCACTACACGCGATCGTTTGCCACTTGAACCGAAATAGTGTCAGTTGATTACATCGACCATCAAAATGGTGCCGATGCCAGGGAGTGGTGTTATTTGAGAATTGGTAGTAAAATAAAGTTTTTGTTCTTCTAAGTTGTAATTCTACTTACTTAATTTTGAGTTTTGTTTAGATTGTTTGTGTTGAAAGCAGGAAGCATGAGTGTTAATGGCAGCAACGGCTTTCAGGTGGGTCACAAATACGACATCAGAAATCTCAACGATGTCCAAGAGCCCAACATTAATGACCCCCATCTCATGGGAGGTATTGGGGCCATCCGTTTTCCTCCAGCCGAAGGAAATGCAGTGTTCCACATAACAAGCACTATGTTGCAACTTTTGCAACTAAAGTGACTTTTCAGTGGATTGGCTCATGAGGATGCTCACGAGCATCTTCTAAACTTCGTGTATGTGTTCGGACCTTTCTCTTTAAAAAACATCTATCAGAAGTCAGTCTAGTTAAGGTTATTCCCTTTCTCGTTGATTGGAGAGGCGTGCAAGTGGCTGACGGAGTTGCCACGCGAATCCATCACTTCTAGGGAGGAATCGGCAAACGTATTTCAAGTGCAATTTTATCCTCCCTCGAAGATGATGACTCTTCGGGACAACATTCAGAGTTTTAAACGTCTAGAGGGTGAGTCAATCCATGAGACTTGGCTGCGATTCAAAAAGTTGGTGCTCCGATGCCCAATTTGTTGTCTGCCTGACAATGTTTTGATGCAGTACTTTTACCGAAGTCTAGACTCGGTAAACAAAGGTGTTGATGACCAACTTTCACCTGGAAGCGTGATGCAGCAACCGTATGCAATAGCAACCCAACTTTTAGATGGCATGACGACCATAAACAGAGCGTGGTACACTCGTAAAGACCAGGTCTCCCCTCTCACATTCAAGCTATATAAAGAGCAGATTGAAAAAGATCATGAGAAAGACCAAAACATGGCCAAGATCATGACACAGCTTGAGGAGACGAAGTTTAAAGCCTTGTATAATGAGGAGGTAAATTTTCTAGCCAACCAAGGTGGTGGTTATCGTTCAAACTACCCGAGGTAGGGTGGTAACCAAGGTTGGGCTAGAAAGGATGGTTGGAAGGATCCCGATAGAGAATAGAGGGACCAAAATCCTAACTGGAAGGATGGGGAGAAGGACAGGTATGTGCCTCCCCAAGAGTGCCAAAAGCCGAAGGATTCGGAAGGTGGTTGGTCTGAGGATATGCTCTCTCGTATCCTCAACAAAGTTGGAGGGTCATAAAAAATCTTAAAAGAAATAAAAGAAGATGTGTCCACCCTTAGCGAGACCGTCACCTCTCATTCAGTGTCGATAAAGCAGTTGGAGACCCAAATGGGTCACATATCATCTCATATCAATCTGAGATAGCAAGGGGTTTTCCCTAGTGATACTATGGATAACCCCACGAATGAAGTTTGAAAGTGGACTTGCGTCGTGCCACGACGTTAACTAAGGCGTTGTTCGGGAGGCAACCCAAAACCACTTATTGCTTTCTATTTGTGTTTTGGTAAAATAATGGTGTGTTGTTTGTACAGGTTGAAGTGCGGAAAGTGTACGAAAAAGTGTAGGGTGGCGGGCAATAGTTCCAGTCGGCAAGTCACCGAAGAGGTCGGCGAACCCGAGCTTATCCGCCGTTTGACGCAAGACATCTTCAAGTTGGAGTCTGTAAAACTCGGCAAGCCTAGGGAAATTATTGGCGAATCACCAATCATGTCGGCGATCTCGACGGAGACCATCGTTGGGACCCTCACACTCACTAGAGATTCTGTAAAATTCGGCGAGGTAAATGAACCCTCGACAAATCACTAAGAGGATAGGTGAGCTCCACTAGTGTCGCCACATGGGCTAAAACTTGATGGTTTTGCAGGTAAAAGGTTTAAAAACTTCAAACTCATTCACTTTCCATCACTTTTTATCTTCCCAAACTCACACGCACATGCTAGTTGCTATATTTTCGCATTTTTAGAGCATTTTTAGAGCATTTTTAGTGTTGATTTGTGCTCGAGATTGGATTACATTGCTACCTAGCGTTTCAATCTTCTCTTTGTCGACACCCAAAACATGACTAAACCTAAAGTTGCTGAAAGAATAACGCTAGCTCAAGAGAAGTCCAAATGGATTGCGATAAAGGAGGATGTGGTTACGTCGAAAGGAAAAGCTTCGAAACTACCCATAACTACTGGGAGATGCAAGGGAAAAAGGCCCACTTCTGCCAGGAAAACCAATACCCTGGACCCTACTTAGGTGACCTTGGGCACTGATGCCTAGGCTCAGGGTGAGGCATCAGGGATTGATTCCCAGACAGATGGAGCGACTACTTAGACATGATTCCCTCTTTACCTCCCTCTCTGTCTTTATTTCTTCACTTTCGAATATTTTTATTTGCATTTGAGGACAAATGTTTTTACTTGTGGTGGGGTGTGACCCACCTTTGTGTGCTATATTCTTGTTGGGTTGTGAATCATAATGTTGTATCTTACACTGCTTCTTGTGGATGTTTGAGCTTGTGGGTCCTTTTGTCTTAAAATTGTAAATGAGTTTGACCCTTCCAAAAAAAAAAAAAAAATTTGCCACCCCTTGTACGTGTGGAATGTGGCTGTTCTTTAGTAAATTTGAGTCTCGGTTTTGAACAATATCGATGACTCAAATAGTGCTCATAATCGAACGAACATGAGTGTGCGGCTACGATGAGACCAAGTGAAGTTATATAGTCAATATGTGAACTCTTTGCATCTCGTTGTGACTAGCCAATTATTGAGTTGATTCTCTTGTGATGAACGTTGCACACTAGCGAAAGAGTGGAGTCTTATTTGACTTTGGTAGTGATGCCTTGTGATGAGTCCACAAATTGGACTCATTTAGGGCTATATTTTGATAGAATTAGTGTCCTCAAATGCATATTTTGTCTCAATATCTGATGAAATCCCTTAAGTTTTTAGGTATTTGGAGTTTGAGGCAAAGCATGGACACTACTTGGCAAGATCGAACTAGGCGGCTGGAAAGAACGAAAAATTTGAAGGCCTGAAGATTGTCGAGCCCAGTTGGCGAGTTGCCGATCGTCCTGGAGATCACCTTTTGTTCTAGTGTGCTGAGCCCTGAAGGGAAAGATCAAATTGGCGATGAAATGGAGCAGCCAACGTGTCGCCGAGTAGTTTCGCGAATCAGTACTATATCACCCAATGACTCAAAGTGCGAAGATATTGAAGGCTAAAGCAAGAAGGTGATGAAATCGACAAAAAGGCAGATCGCCGAGTGCATCGGCGATCACGACTAACTGCGCCGAGTGATCCGCTGCAGCACAAATTTTCAAACACTATAAATACTTGCTTAAATTGTTAACTTAGTATGAAGTCATTGACAATTATTATTCAGACTTAGAATATTTCAGTTTCAAGTTTTAGAGGCTTTTGGAGACTTTGTTCTAAGACCTTGAAGATTCAAAGGGATTCAACTCCAAGTAAATTAGACGTGGGTCTCGGAGATTTTTCACTCTTGATGTGTTTTAAGACTTAATTCTTCATACCCAGTTGATGGAAACTAATATTGGTATAAATTTTTATCTCTTTTATATGTCTAGTTAAAACTCTAATTCTTGGGGTGTGATTTTGTGAATATGGGTTAGATCATCTGTTGGGTCTTTCTTGTTGATGGTTTATTTGTTGTTTAAATGTGATTTCGTTTAATAGTTGTGTATGAACTTAATGGGATTGTAGTTACAAATACGATTTCATATTAGTGTTTTTGGCTTGCTCGAGAGAGAGGTCGTAAAACTAAGACTACTAAATTGATAGCTGGCGATATTGGGTCGAAATGGGTTCAGCTCGAGAGAGTGAATGCTAGTCTTTTTCCCACATATTTAGCGAGAGAGAGTGAATGGGCTAAGGCGGAGGCTGTGCTTAATGCGGCAACTCGGCGTTCGAGAGAAACCGAGTTGATTCGGGGTAAGTTGCTCGAGAGAGGATTTACCCCCACTATAGTCTAGCCTAGTTTCAAATGTTCAGCAATCTACCATCAAAAGCATGTACCCGATAGTCTAGTTTATCTCATATTACTATCACATCCCAAGAATCTCATCTCCCTATCTCATTTCCTTATATTTTTGTTGTTATTATTTGTTAATTAATACAAACCCCCATTGATAATTGACGCTTGCGTCACCCCTTAGATTTAGTATGTTTTTATTCGTTAATATTTATAGCTATGACTAATTAGAACTTTCTAATCGTTAATATCTATAGTTATGACTAATTAGAACTATATTTTATTTTTCTATTAATTCTCAAAACCACTCCTTGTGGGAACGATCCCAACCCTTGGTTGGATTATATCACTACACGGGATCGTATGGCACTTGAACCTAAATAGTATCAGTTGATTACGTCTGAAACATCAAAATGGCGCCTTTGCCGGGGAATGGTGTAATTGAGAATTTTTAGTTTAGTAAAAAAAAAATTCTTGTTAGTTGTAGTTTACTTACTTAATTTTAAGTGTTGTTTTGTTTGTTTGTGTAACTATTTCAGGAAAAATAAGTGAGAATGAAAGTTATGGGTATCAAACGAATCATCCTCTTTTGAAATTGTTGAACCTTAGGGATAATCTACTGACATTCAGGAAAGTAGGGGTGAAACTATCCAAGAGATGTGGCTGATATTCCAGGCAGTGCTACACCCATGCCCAAATCATGGGATGTTTGATAAAGTGCTACTGGAGTGCTTCTATAGGGGTCTTGGACCCAAAAATAGAAGTACCACTGACCAAGTTTTCAAGGGTTGTTTGCTACTACAACCCTACGAAGTAGTAGCCAAACTCATTGGCGGCATGGTTAACACCAACGAGAAAACGAAGAGAAAATAAGAATGGGCTACAAATTTAACTCAACTAAATTTCTTCACCAAGAAAGTCACGGAATTGGAAGAGAAATCCATGAAAAAGGACAAGCACTTCCCCATTCGAAAGTGTAAAGAGGGGAAGAGGCAGGAAGATGGGCAAAATGAAGAAGTCATCAAACTAATTCAACACAATATTGAGGAACACGACAAAGTGTTAAATGAGATAAAAGAGAACATCAAAATGTTGAATGAGAAGACTACCTCAAATTCCATGATTATTCAGCTACAGGACGCCCAGATAAATCAATTGATAGCAGGTCACTGTTTAAAGCATAATGAGGAGTCGCCTAGTGACACCATGGTAGACTCTGAAGATGAGAACTAGGTGTTGACTTGCATCGTGCCACGATGCTAACTAAGGCGTTATTCGGGAGACAACCCAAAATCCCATTTTGCTTTTATTTATGTTCTGGTAAAATAATGGTATGTTTTTTATACAGGTTGAATTGTGGAAGGTGTTCAATAAGTGCTGGGTGGCGAGCAACAGGTCCAGTCGGGGAGTCACCGAAGAAGTTGGCGAGCCCGACCTAATCATCTGTTTGACTCAAGACATCTTCAAATTGGAGTCAGTAAAACACGGCGAGCCCAGGAAATTATTGGCGAGTCGCCGACCATATCGGCGATCCCGATGGAGACCGCCATTGGGACCCCCAAACTAAATGGAGGTCCTGTAAAAATCAGCGAGGAAAATGAACACTCGGCATGTCACCGAGTTGATAGGCGAGCTCGACTAACGTCGTCGAATGGGCAAAGAACTGCACGGTTTTTCAGGTCAAAGGTTTAAAATTCTAACTCATTCACTTTCCCTCACTTTTTATGTTCCCAAACTCGTACCCACACTCTAGTCTCTATATTTCTTACTTTTTTAGAGTATTTTTAGTGTTAATTTGTGCTCGGAGTTGGATTACAATGTCGCCTAGCGTTTCAATCTTCCCTTAATCGAAACCAAAGGTTGGTTTTCTGTGCTCCGAGTTTATTTTATCAAAATTTTTACTCATTTACAATTTCCTTATCTTGTTGAAGTGTTCTGGTCCTCCCTGATAGAATTATATTGTTTACATGCATTATCTAATTTGATAAGCTTGCCCGAGTAGTTGTGATTGTTGAATTCCCGTAACTGTATGCCTTAAAATGGATTAAAATTCAAAGGGTTGTGTTTGGTTGCTATGGGTCTTACCTTAATTGTACTAGTTCATACTTTGATTTTGTTTTCGGGGGTTACGAGGTTGAATTCAAGATGTTGGGTTGAAAATAGGCACGTTAAGCCATTTGGCGAGCTGGGTCGAGCTCGCCGAACCACTCGGTGTTTGGCCTAATGTCCCCATCTCGCCCTTAAATTTTATGCTTTATGTGTTGATGGGTTCTGTAACTTTCGGCGAGAAGTTGAAGGTCTACAAACACCTTCGGCAACTCGCCAAAAGTCTCTTTTTATTCTTGTCAACTCCCCTGGATCTCTGTGCACTGTAGCTTTCAGGGGATTGACCCTAGATCACTGAATGATATCAGCGACTCACCGAAAGTGTTGGTGAAGTTTACTAGCAATTGATCTCCGGTGCTTTTGTCAGATGTTTCTCTAACTTCTCTTCGAGATTTTGCAGATATGACTAAATCTAAACCTGCTGAAAGAATAATGCCAGCTCAAGAGAAGTCCAAAGGAATTGCAATAAAGGAGGATGCAGTTACGTTGAAAGGAAAAGCTTCGAAACTAACACAACTAGTGGGAAAGGCAAGGGCAATAGACCCACTTCTGCCAGGAAAACCATTACTCTAGACATGGGCTAGGGGATTCTACAGGGCGGTGCATGTCTTTCTGGCAGACTCACAGTCAACAGACCTTGGTGAATCTAGCACTGTTATTCCCCCTGAGGTGACCTCGGGCACTGATGCCCAGTCTCAGGGTGAGGCGTCGGGCACTGATGCCCGGACAGATGGAGCGACTGCGTAGACAGGACCCCTTCTTTACGTCCCTCTCTATTCTGATTTATTTTACTATTGGATAATTTTTATGTGCATCTGAGGACAAATGGTTTTAATTGTGGTGCGGTGTGACCCACTTTTGTGTGCGCTATATTCTTGTTAGGTTGTGAATCATAATGCTATGTTTTATACTATTTTTCGTGGAAGGTTTGAGCTTGTGGCTTCATATTTTAAATTTGTAAATGATTTGACCCTTCCAAAAAAAATTAAATTTTCGCCACCTCTTTTATGTACTTGATAGTGGTTGTTCTTTAGCAAATTTAAGTCTCGGTTTTGATCAATATCAATGACTTGAATAGTGCTCATAATTGAACGAACATGAATGTACGGCTATGATGAGACCAAATAGAGTTACATAGACAATATGTGAGATCTTTGCATCTCGTTGATTAGCATGTATCAAATCGATTCTCTTGCGATGAACATTGCACACTAGCAAAATTGTAGAGTCTTGTTTGACTTTAGTGTCGATGCCTTGTGTGATGAGCTTACTGTGAACCATGCATGACAACACCTAGAATTTTCCCCATTGGTCTGGTCAACTAAGTAAGGCTATCTCTTGATATGATCTTAGGAAACTTCGAAGAGTGTGAACCAATTTGACATATACCTCTTTTGTGGCCTACCTTGTGAGTGTGCGAACCTCTTTTAAACACCCCTTGAGCCTTATCTTTCTTTGGAAGAAACATGATGAAAACTAGACCTCTCTTAATCCACTACCTATAATCCTCTTGATTTGTGGTTGATTGAATAGCCAACTTAGGCCAAAAGCCTAAGTTGAGGGTGTGGTGAAAGGATAAGGACAAGTCAAGAAGTGCAAGGAAAGTCTCCTTTAACCCATGGTGTTGAGAAATATGGAACTCCTCCATAAAAAAAAGAGAAGAGAAAAACAGAAGAAAAGAATGAAAAAGAAAAGTTGTGGAATAAAATACAAAAGAAATGGGGTTCCCGAACAATCCATGGAAAGTGAATAATATGATGACATATGAGCACTAAAGAAAATGATGAAGGAAGAGGAAAGGAACTGTTGTGAGCACCACATTTCATGAGGATGAAAGTCACTAAGCCTAAACTACCATACCTTTGCACTCAGCCCAGTTATAATCCTTGTAAAGACCTTTTTGATCTTGAGTGAGTTGAAACAAATGTCGAAATACGGGTAAACCTATGGGTGAAAGCATGCATAGTGTTCTTCTTTTTTAAAGAGTGAGCGCTGCATTTGATTCTGGAACTTTAAATGATTAAACCTTTGTGTGTGAAATTGGAATCATTCCAATATGGAATCATCCTTTGTGTGTGAATATGGAATCATCCTTTGTGTGAGGGCATTCGAATACTTTTGTTGAGCATAAACTTTCATTCAAAGCAAGTATTGCGAGTTTGAGAATTTTTGGTAATGGAGTGTCACAACTTGAATCTTTGGGTACACAATTGATCCTTGCTTGAGTAAATTGAGTCTTGTTGTGTACATTCATGATCAAGTCTTGTGTAGCACTGTTTGAGACATCCTTTTTGAACGTCTAAACTTGAGTTTTACTTGAGGACAAGCAAAAGTTTAAGTAGGGGGTGTTGATGACTCCACAAATTGGACTCATTTAGGGATATATTTTGACAGAACTAGTGTACTCAAATGCATATTTTGTCTCAGATGAAAACCCTTATGTTTCAGGTATTTGGAGTTTGAGATAAAACATGGACACTACTTGGTAAGAAGGAACAAGGCGGCTGAAAAGAACGAAAAAAATGAAGGCCCAAAGATCGCTGAGCCCAGTTTGTGAGTCACCGATCGGCCTGGAGATTACCTTTTGTTCTAGTGTGTTGTGCCCTGAAGGGAAATATCAAGTTGGCGATGAAATTGAGCAGTTGGCGTGTCGCCGAGTAGTTTTGCGGAGCAGTACTATATCGCCCAACAACTCAAAGTGCGAAGATGCTGAAGGCGGAAAGAAGAAGGTGATGAAATCGACCAAAAGGCGGATCACCGAGTGCATCGTCCATCTCGACTAACTGTGCCGAGTGATCCGCTGCAGCACAAAATTTCAAACACTATAAATACTTTTTAAAAATTTTAACTTAGTATCAAGTCATAGATAATTATTGTTCAGACTTTGAATATTTTTAGTTTCAAGTTTTAGAGGGTTTTGGAGACTTTGTTCTAAGACCTTGAAGATTCAAAGGGATTCAACTCCAAGAAATTAGACGTGGGTCTCGAAGATTCTTCACTCTTGACGTGTTTTAAGACTTAATTCTTCATACCCATTTGATGGAAACTGATACTGGTATAATTTTTTATCTCTTTTAAATGTCTAGCTAAAACCCCAATTCTTGGGGTGTGATTTTGTGAATATGGGTTAGATTATCTATTGGGTCTTCATTACTGATGGTTTATTTGTTGTTTAAATGTGATTTCATTTAGTAGTTGTGTATGAACTTAATGGGATTTTACTTGCCAATATGATTTCATCTTAGTGTTTTTGGCTTGCTCTAGAGAGATGTCGTAAAACTAAGACTACTAAATTGATAGCCGGTGGTAATGGGTCGACATGGGTTCAGCTCGAGAGAGTGAATCCTTTTCCTTTTCCCACACATTAAGCTCAAGAGAGTGAATGGTCGAAGGTGGAGGCTGTGCTTAATGCGGCAACTCCGTGTTCGAGAGAAACCGAGTTGATTCGAGGTAAGTTGCTAGAGAGAGAATTTACCCCAACTATAATCTAGGCTAGTCAAAAATGTTCAACAATCTACCATCAAAAGCATGTACCCGATAGTCTAGTTTATCATGTATTCCTATCACATCACAAGAATCCCGTTTGCCTATCTCATTTCCTTATACTTTTCCTATTTTTAGTTGTAAATTAATACAAACCCCCATTGATAATTAACGTTTGCGTCACCCCTTAGATTTAGTATGTTTTTAATGGTTAATATCTATAGCTATGACTAATTTGAACTAGATTTTATTTTTCTATTAATTCTGAAAACCACTCCCTGTGGGAATGATCCCAACCCTTGGTTGGGTTATATCACTACACGCGATCGTATGGCACTTGAACTGAAATAGTGTCATTTGATTACGTCTGAAACATCACCTTGTGTGATGAGCTTACTGTGAACCATGCATGATAACACCTAGAATTTTCTCCGTTGGTCCGGTCAACTAAGTTAGGCTATCTCTTGATATGATCTTAGGCAACTTCGAAGAGTGTGAGCCAATTTGAAATATACCTCTTTTGTGGCTTACCTTGTGAGTGTGTGAACCTCTTTTGAACACACCTTGAGCCTTACCTTTCTTTGGAAAAAACTTGAGGAAAACATTACCTTTGTTAAACCTCTTGATTTGTGATTGATCAAATAGCCAAATTAGGCCAAAAGCCTAAGTTAGGGGTGTGGTGAAAAGAGAAGGAAAGTCAAGAAGTGCAAGTAAAATCCCCTTTAACCCATGGTGTTGGAAAAAAATGGAACCCCTCCATAAAAAAATATATATAAAAAAAAATGAAAAAGTTGTGGAATAAAATACAAAAGAAATGGGGGTTCCGAACCATCCATGGAAGTGAATAATGGGATGACTTATGAGTACTAAATAAAATGATGAAAGAAGAGAAAATGGTGTGTTGAAAGCACCACATTTCACGAGGATGAAAGTCACTGAGCTTAAATGACCATACCTTTGCACTTAGCCCCATTACAAGCCTTGAAAATACCTATTTTATCTTGAGTGAGCCGAAAGAATTGTTGATTGGGAAATACGGGCAAACCTATAGGTGAAAACATGCATTGTGTTCTTATTTGTGAGAGTGAGCGTTGCATTTGATTTTGAAACTTTAACTGATTAAGCCATTGTGTGAATATGGAATCACTTTATGTGAGGGCATTCAAATCCCTTTGTTGAGCTCGAAGTTGCATTTGAAGCAAGTATAGTGAGCTTGAGAATCTTTGATAATGGTGTGTCACAACTTGAGTCTTTGAGTATACAATTGATCATTGCATGAGTAAGTTGAGACTTGTTGTGTACATTCATGATTGAGTCTTGTGTAGCACTGTTTGAGACATCCTTTTTGAACTGTTGAACTTGAGTTTTACTTGAGGACAAGCAAAAGTTTAAGTTGGGGGTGTTGATGAGTCCACAAATTGGACTCATTTAGGGCTATATTTTGATAGAATTAGTGTCCTCAAATGCATATTTTGTCTCAATATCTGATGTAAATCCTTAAGTTTATGGTATTTGGAGTTTGAGGCAAAGCATGGACACTACTTGGCAAAGAAGGAACAAGGCAGATGAAAAGAACGAAGAAATGAAGGCCTGAAGATCGCCGAGCCCTATTGGCGAGTCGCCGATTGGCCTGGAGATCACCTTTCGTTCTAGTGTGCTGAGCCCTGAAGGGAAAGATCAAGTTGGCGATGAAATGGAGAAGTCGGCGTGTCGCCGAGCAGTTCCGCGAAGCAGTACCATATCGCTCAACGACTAAAAATGCGAAGAGGCTGAAGGATAAAGCAAGAAGGCGATGAAATCGACCAAAAGGTGGATCGCCGAGTGTATCGGCGATCCTGACTAACTGCTCCGACTGGTCCTCTGCAGCCCAAATTTTCAAACACTATAAATACTTGTTTTAAATTTCTAGCTTAGTATCTGATATGAGGCCAAAATACATATTTTTAATCATTATTAGCCTCTCATTTATAATTTATATTTGTCCTTTTTTAGCATAAATGTTATGGATTGTGCTAAATAGTGTATTTTATTTGTAGGAGTAAATTGACGTAAAGTTAAAGAAGTTTGAAACTTAAACAAATTAAAGATGGAAGATTATAGAAGGAAACCAAGCATATAGCTTAATGGATTAAATTTAATATAATAATGTATAAACTATAAAGTTTCAAAGTTCAAATAGGAAAAGAGAATGCTTCCACGTGGCAGCAGTGGAACACCTTCAGATTGTTGAAGTCGTGCAGAATTGAGGCGGTTGGACAGTTCATGCGTACAACAGGGAAATCCAACTCCGTTTGGTTTTGAATTCCTAATTTGCTTTGGACTCAATTATTTTTTTTAGGGTTTACTCCATTTATAAATAGTCCATATAAATAATTATTGGAGGCATTCAATTAGAGGAGATCAATCATAGGGCATCAAGTAAAAAGTTGTCAATAAATTTTAGGGTTCTTTTCTTCTTCTTTCTGTTCTTAGAGATTAGTGGCTAAAGCCCTAGTTCTGGGGCTGTAGCTACGGATTGAATGTTGATTATTTAAGGTTATTGAATTAATTCTT
Organism: Solanum tuberosum; assembly: GCF_000226075.1. Classification (NCBI taxonomy): domain Eukaryota; kingdom Viridiplantae; phylum Streptophyta; class Magnoliopsida; order Solanales; family Solanaceae; genus Solanum; species Solanum tuberosum. The sequence goes on from NW_006239357.1 coordinate 383,917, forward strand.
GGTTGTCATTATAAGTTACTTCTATATTCGTGTTTTAGTATTTTGTGCTTAATCACCATGAGATAAATATATTTTCTAATCTTAAAATCGAGAGAGGAGGGGTTAGACATACCAGAGAATATAGAGAGATCGGTCCACCCATTAGATTGAGGTGATTAGTGTTCAGGAGTGACGCCCAGACGAACAGCTTATTTGGTTACGAAATAGGATAAAATATAAATGCTCACTAGTTAGTCTATTTATCCCCGCTCAACGATGTAGTTAGATAGCTAACTGGGGTAGGCGACGAGAGGCGTATAACCCGGATCATATCATTTAACCCTATAAACCAGTAACTTGTACAACTGAAATTAGTTCTAAGCCAAAAATATGATACCTGAAATCCAATACATGCTGCAGCCCTAGGATTTTCCAACTATTGTAAGTAATTTTTATTATTTTGTTCTTGCATTCTTCTCTTTTTGGCTCTCTTAAATAAATAATTAGATCAGTATAATTTATTTAAAATAGTTAATTAACAAGTCCTTTGGGTTCGATAATCTGGTTCTTTTAAGAGCCACTATATTACTTGCGCGACCGCGTACACTTGCGTGTGCAATTGGGAGCAACAAGTTTTTGACACCGCTGCCCGGGACTTAGAAATTAACTATCCTTCTAGGTTATACTTTTATTTTTATTTATTTATTTTGATACATATTTTTTTCTACTAATTAATACTTTTCTTGGGATGAACGGGAATGAGGATTATTCACAAGTGGTAAGACCTTGTCCTTATTGCAAAGGAGCTCACTTTTGTCAACAATGTAACTATATTTCCGAGGGAGAATTGTGTGCACCATCTCTATCATGTGAATTTTGTAGGGGGTTGTGGGTCGGTTGCACCGTGTGTTGCTATCCTACTCCAAAACCCCCTCATGATGATGCTAATAATCTTTGTTCCTTTGATGGTATGGAATCTTGCAGGAAATTAATAGAGGAATATGAATAGCACCGTAGGAGAATCATATATGTGATGTTACGCCTTATAGATAGAAAAATGGAGCACTTTCATGATGTTAATATGTTTTTCCTGCATACTCAAAACTTAAGCAATGAGTTGAATGCAAAGGTTGTTGCATTTGATGCTCAACAATCCAATTATGAGTTGTGTGATACTGAAAAGGCACTCAGAAGTCAAATTGAGGATCTAAAACGAGAGGAGATGCAATGCAATCAGACTTTTCATGCCACATTTGGGAAAGAGTATAAAACTGAGCATGTTGCAATTGGTGTAAGTTTGGAAGAGGGACGTATTGGACCCCATTCAAATCACTTTTCAACATTATGTTTAGATCTTGATGTATCATTCGAGTCATCTGAACTAATGGAGAACTGTATACATGGGGAACAAGGCCCCTACATCTTAAGGTTTTCTAGTCCACGTAGACAAACGAATGTTCCTTACATAAGGGCCAAGAAGTGCACGATGCGACATATATTACTTGGTTCTTTTATCTTTATACCACCACCCCTTGAAATGAGCAGAAAAATAGAGTAAAGTTAGGGGTACAATTCATAAGTTCAAAGTGGAAAGAAAAGTGGTGAACTTACTTGTGTCGTGTCGCGGCGTTAAATTTGGTGCTTATTGGGAGGCAACCCAATTTACAGTGTAACTTCTTATTTTTTTTAGTGTCATGTTTTTGTGTGATTTTTACAGATTTTGGAGAAGTCTGAGTATCCGAAATTTGGAGCTAAGGAGCACGTTTGAGCATAAGTGTGGAGTGCGTACTACCCTTGATGAAAATAAAGAGAACAAGCTACTAGCTAGGCCTATAGGCCTCAGGGAGTTTTTTTAACCCTTGTTTTAAATTTTATTTGATGCTTTGGGGTATAGCATCTTTTTAAGTGTGGGGTGAAAGAATAAATTCCTAGTTTTTATTATTTTATTGAGTCTTTTATTTTTTTAGGATGGGTTCCTTGGCTTTTGTTTTTGGTTCTTTTCCTGAGGATAGTCCCTTTGAATAGAATGTCTTTTTATTTTTTTAGGAATAAGTTTTCTTTTAATTAATATTTTTATTTTTTATTTTTGAGAGAAAAGAAAAGACCCTTTTGAGTGGTGTGATACTTGCTATTTAGGCCTAATTTTTGAGTAGTACTTACTTGTGAATGCTTGATTGATAATGAAATTGCAGACTCTTTGACACCTAAGTTCATGGTTGTGACTTCGTATATAGCTTATCTTATTTTGTAGTTTGTTATGATTTTGTCTCTCTTAGAAGTGTAATTGATTCATCTTGATTGATACTTGTGTCATGTATGGTGAGAATTTCTTTATTCCATGTTTTGCATTTTAATCTAGAACTTGCCCTGCATGTTATTGAAGCAAAATAAAAAAGTGTTTATTTGCTTAGGAGATATAATAGACTTTCTTTGATTTGTCTAGTAAATTTTAGCCTTTTTAGATATTATATCACTAGTTAGCCTTTTTGAGTCTATAGCCTTTTGTTGGTAGCCATATTTTGCTCTTGACTATTTGTTGAATCCCTAGTTTTTGCAGCTTTCTTCCTTGAGCATTATAACATAGACTTATTCTAATTATGAATTTCGAGAAAAGGGATGATTGAGTGAAAGGTAATCAATGATAGCTACAAAATGCTTTAAAAGCCCTCTTTGAAAGAATGTGAAAAAAAAATAAAAAAATTGCTATGTTATGTTGTGTGGAAAATAAAAGTATGCTCAAACATTATCCCTGGTCCTACCAAGGATATTGTGCACCTCAATTGAGGGTGGCTAGTGAAAAGGCATATATATAAAAAAGAGAAAAAAATGATTGAAGTATTCTTGAGATGAAGAAAATTACTTGTGAAATAATTGTTGAAGAGAGGGCCGAAAATAAAGAGAAGAAAATAATGGGTGATGAAGTCTAAAATTGCTAAGTGTTTAAGGAAATGTAAGTCACTATTATATAGTTTTCCTACTTGTCCCCTAGCCTACATTACAACTCGTTAAAGTCCTATTTGATTCTATTCAAGCATGCTTAATTAGTGGAGATGTACATAATGGGAAAGCCTATGGCTCTTTGTGCATACATGTGAATTTTATTTCTGAGTGTGAGTTGTTATTTGATGCTAAGTCCTTAATTTATATTCAATCTTTTGATTTGATTGTGTGGACTATTTTTTCTTGTGAGGGAACTTGTTTCATGATAGATAGGTGATTTTATTAGCTTTCTTTGATGAGAGTAGGTGAGCAAACTTAAATTTAATGGGTTCAGAGTCCTTCCTTGAAGTTAGGAGGTGAGAGGTTTGTTGTCTATCTGGATGTCTTACATAATGATTGAGAAGAGTACTTGATGTTTCAAATTGGTATATGGCCTAATTGTTTGTATTAACCAAAGTGATGACATTCCTAGTATGATTTTTAGAGATGAGCTTTAATGTTTGCTCGACGACGAACAAAAGTTTAAGTGTGGGGTATTGATATGAGGCCAAAATACATATTTTTAATCATTATTTGCCTCAGATTTATTATTTATATTTGTCCTTTTTGAGCATAAATGTTATGGATTGTGCTAAATAGTGTATTTTATTTGTAGGAGTAAATTGACGTAAAATTGAAGAAGTTTGGAGCTAAAACAAATTAAAGATGAAAGATTATAGAAGGAAATCAAGCAGACAGCTTAATAGATTAAATTTAATATAATAATCTATAAAATATAAAGTTGCAAAGTTCAAATAGGAAAATAGAAATGCTTCCACGTGGCAGTAGTGGAACACCTTCAGATTGTTGAAGTCGTGCAGAATTGAGGCGGTTGGACAGTTCACGCGTATAACTGGGAAATCCAACTCTGTTTGGTTTTAGATTCCTAATTTGCTTCGGACTCAATTATTTTATTTAAGGTTTACTCCATCTATAAATAGTCCATAGAAATAATTATTGGAGGCATTCAATTAGAGGAGATCAATCATAGGGCATCAAGTAAAAAGTTGTTAATACTTTTTAGGGTTCTTTTCTTCTTCTTTCTGTTCTTAGAGATTAGTGGCTAAAGCCCTAGTTCTGGGGCTGTAGCTACGGATTGAATGTTGATTATTTAAGGTTATTGAATTAATTCTTGGTTGTCATTATAAGTTACTTCTATATTCTTGTTTTAGTATTTTGTGCTTGATCACCATGTGATAAATATTTTCTAATCTTAAAATCAAGCGAGGAGGGATTAGATAGACTAGATAATATAGAGAGCTCGGTCCACCCATTAGATTGAGGTGATTAGTGTTCAGGAGTGACGCCCATACGAACACCTTGTTTGGTTACGAAATAGGATGAAATATAAATGCTCGCCAGTTAGTCTATTTATCCCCGCTCAATGATGCAGTTAGATAGCTAACTAGGGTAGGCGACGAGAGGCGTATAACGCGTATCATATCATCAACCCTATAAACCAGTAACTTGACAACTGAAATTAGTTCTAAGCCAAAAATATGAAACATGAAATCCAATACATGCTGCAGCCCTGGGATTTTCCAACTATTGTAAGTAATTTTATTATTTTGTTCTTGCATTCTTCTCTTTTGGTTCTCTTAAATAAATAATTAGATTAGTATAATTTAGTAAAAATAGTTAATTGACAAGTTCCTTGGGTTCGATAATCTGGTTCTTTTAAGAGCCACTATATTACTTGCGCAACCGCGTACACTTGTGTGTGCAATTGGAAGCAATAGTATCACTTCTATTATTCTAACTTTTTACAGTTTTTGAGAGAGTTTAAGTCTTAGAGAGTTTTGGAGACTTTGTTCTAAGACCTTGAAGATTCAAAGGGTTTCAACACCTAAAAATTGGACGTGGGTCTCGAAGATTCTTCACTCTTGACGTGTTTTAAGACCTAATTCTTCATACCCAGTTGATGGAAACTGATATTGGTATAAAATTTTATCTCTTTTACATGTCTAGCTAAAAACTCAATTCTTGGGGTGTGATTTTGTGAATATGGGCTAAATTATCTGTTGGGTCTTGCTTGTTGATGGTTTATTTGTTGTTTAAATGTGATTTAATTTAGTAGTTGTGTATGAACATAATGGGCTTTTAGTTGAAAATACGATTTCATCTTAGTGTGTTTGGCTTGCTCGAGAGAGAGGTCGTAAAACTAAGACTACTAAATTGATAGCCAGTGGTATTGGGTCGACATTGGTTCTGCTCGAGAGAGTGAATCCTAGTCCTTCTCCCACACATTCATCTCGAGAGAGTGAATGGGCTAAGGCGAAGGTTGTGCTTAATGCAGCAACTTGGTGTTCAAGTGAAACCGAGTTGATTCGGGATAAGTTGCTCGAGAGAGAATTTACCCACTATAGTCTAGCCTAGTCACAAATACTCAACAATTTACTATCAAAAGCATGTACCCGATAGTCTAGTTTAACCCATATTCCTATGACATCCCAAGAATACTTTCTCCATATCTCGTTTCCTTATATTTTTCCTCTTTTTAGTTGTTAATTAATACAAACCCCCATTGATAATTGGCGCTTGCGTCACCCCTTAGATTTAATATGTTTTATTCGTTAATGTTTATAGCTATGACTAATTAGAACTTGATTTTATTTTTCTATTAATTTTCAAAACCACTCCCTGTGGGAACGATCCCAATCCTTGGTTAGGTTATATCAGTACACGCGATCGTTTGGCACTTGAATCGAAATAGTGTCAGTTGATTACGTCGAACATCAATCCACAAATAGCATATGAATCATGATACAAAGTTCTTCCTTTGCAAGTAGATTAGTTCTTCTTGATATGGGATTTACATCGAATTCCATTTTATAGCTCGCATGATCTATTGTCGGTTAAAGCTAATATCCCACAAATGAACTAAAGTTACTTCAAAGGTTTTACGAAGCTTTCATTATGATTTTAAGATGCATTGACAATGTTCAAGACCTATTATTTTGCTTTAAAGGTTTTACCATTCTTAGCTTGGTCATGCTTATTATGTTTTCCCTTATGTCTCCTTATAATCATGTTTTACGTTCTTATGCATGTCCCTCATACTTCGTACATTCCATGTACTATTCATACTTTTGCCTACATTATTTAACTAATGTAGGATCCGACGATCTACCTCATCCCGCTCGTAGCTAGTGGAGTGCTTTGTAGATTGAAGACTTGGTGAGTCCTCATGTTCCGAGGACCTTGTCACCTAAGCTTACATTCTTTTATGTCTTTAGTTTTTTGGATGTCATATGTGGTGTATGAGTTACATACCAACCACTCTTAATGTATTAGATTTGCTTGTCAAAACTACGATTAGATTTCCACTTTTATGTCAAACTCTTTTCATTATATGAGATTTCCTACAGATCCTATTATACTGTGTATAGGCATATCAAGTGGCTTGTGTAGTGACTCACGGAGTCTTATATGCCATGTCACATCTAGGGCGTATTTTAGGTCGTGACATATCATCATACCGATCTGCGAGACTTTACTAGGTCTTTGCTCTTGTACATGTAAAATTGGTGAACTTAAAGATATGATACCACGTTGTCGTGACCCGAAATCAGCCAAGTTGGTGCAAACTATAAAACCCAGCATGCACACGAAAAAGCAAGGCTGAAAGTACTAAAGAACTGGAAAATAAGAACGCCGAAGCAAAATAGAGACACGGAATAGGGCCCATGGCATAGATATGTATATGTGATACAAAACATACAAAATAGCCTCAAAAGTGACCGAGAAAGACAACTATACATACGAATTCAACCCCATACTTGGTGTCACTGGTACAAGAGCATCTAAGTAAAAAAAGGCTATATAGAACAATTGTGTCTGATCAAACTACCAAATACATAGACAGTAGAAAAATAAGGGAAGCAACAAATCTCCGGATACCAAGAGCTCACCACGATCCAAATCTGCGATGTCCATGAGAGATCTGAAACTCAGCGAGGATGGCTCATGCTAGGAGCTGCATGAGAAAAAGATGCAAAAGTAAAGCATAGGTACCAAAACACGAAGTAATGCGTAGGTATCATAGGCTGATCTAGTTTAGATAAATCATATATTCATAAAGAAGCTCGATAGTACTAATAGAAAGAGTTAAAAGAAACTTGAATTAACCGACATCACTAACAATGTAAAAGATAAGACCACCGGCCCTCGTCATACAAATAAAGCCACTCAAAGATAGGCATACAACACGAGGCGATGCAATGCATAAATGGCCAAAGTATAAGGCGGTCTTCACATTTGTGGTACCCATCTCGCGGTCGTGGAAAGCAAAGCTAGTGGCACCAACATAAGATGTATCAAATCATTTTGGTGTTGAGAAAATTTCCCAACAGGGGCTCAAGATTCATTTGGTACCCTGCAAATGAATTATGCTACCCGCCATAATGTTATACCCGACTCAATGGAATCAACAAAACAACCTATAGAGGTCATCTCGATAAAATTTTGACCCAAGTCAACACAAAGGCAACCAAACAAGCAAAATGCACAATAGCACAAAATCACCCTGATCACCTTGGGATCTGAACCAAAAGTTATTCTAGATGGTCTAGAGAAACCCACACTAATGGATTCTCATATCGCCATGTTCACCAAGAATGTTGACTGAATTCAACCCTTTGCCAAACTTTGACAAACATCTTGCCTAATGACTCAAACTCATGTCGAAGGACCTAAATCAACCATGCCACTAGTCCAAAATAGCCCTTATGGAACCGATTGAACTGATGAAAATCTAATTCAATGTCACATTCTCCGAATGTTGATCAAAGTCAACTCTTTCAATTTAAATGCTTCCAAAATGAAAAACTTGGTCAAAATTCTCCCGACCACCTCAAAAATCATGTCATTCATACCCGACACACACCATACATTATACAAAAGCTACAAGAAAAGGCATAATAGTAAATTCACACAAAAGGAAACAAGTGACCACGAGAGTCATTACAATTACTCTTTTTATATCTTATATAGATGTAATGACTATCTGTTTCAATAATGTATTTCTTATTTTTTGGTGAAATACTTAACAACAAAATTGGCCAAATATCATTATCTTTACCCAAATGATATTGTTTCTTCTAATTTTTTTAAATAAATTTGGTTTGACAAAATCTAAAATATTAATTATTTTTTAAGTTTTCTGAAAAAATGATACATGAAAAAAAATCTATGTGATAGGCGAGTATATCTAACTATCTTAGGATGAGATCATGCAGGGGCAAAGATTATCAAATAGAAAAATATAGAGGGGTAATTAGGATTACTAATAGTTCAACGTGTTCTGAATAAAACAAGGTAAGTTTAGGTGGTTTTCTCAAATAAAAAGTATCACAATGAGGTTTAATGCACAAGAACCAAATAAAGAAATAAAGTAAAATAGTAGACATATTTTCTAATACATTCATAATTAGAATAAAAGTTGAGTTGTTTCCAAGCCCAACTCCCATGCCTCTTCTATTTTTTTCCCTTTATATATATATATATAAATATATTCTCATCCTCCTCTTCATAAAATAATGAGAATGAAATAAAGAAATATGCAGGAACAAGTTCAACAACTTGGTATGTTGATGTACCAATACATCTAGTGTGAAAGAAACTTTCCTTCAAGTCAAGACATATCAACTCATACAAGAATGACTGGGTTAAGGGAACCTCCAAAGAAAATATTTTGTGCTATTTATAGTCTAGAAGTAGAAAGGTAGTAGAACCCTATTTCTGTTGTTGACTAGGAACATAGAACAAACACTTTTATTTGGAGGGTTCCTTTAACCAAATCATCCTTGAAGTGACTCCTTGTATTAACCACTAATCTTGGCTTGAAGGTTTATTTCTTTTACAACACATACATTGATATATCAACGTACCAAGTTGCCCAATTTATCCCTACATTTTTGTTACTTAGAGAGAGGAGGAGGAAGAATATATATATATATATATTAAGGTGAAAAAATAGAAGAGGCAGATGGAGATGGACTTGTAGACAACTCTATTTTTATTTGTTCATATGTCATTTTTTCTAATAATTTTTTTTTTCAAAATTGTCAAGTTTTTAAATTTTATGGGGCTGAAGTAGTTTTTTATAGACTTTCTAGAACTTGACTAATTAGGAAAAAGAACTATTTGGATAAAAAGAATGACATTTGGCCAATTTTGTTTTATATATTTTGCCCAAAAATAAGAAATACATTGTTGAAATAGATAGTCATTACCATAGATGCAGATCGATGGATTCAAGAGATTCATCTTCTCAGCTCAACGCCGGAGTAGACCAACAAATGGAGCTCCTTAACTCTACAGTAAATTCTTTGGTCTCTGTCGGCTTCTATGACATGAATGTGTTAATTAGAATTTACAAATAAGAACTACCCAAATGAATTTTTATTTAATTATTTTCCTTTTACCTTTATTATATTTGCTTTTGTTTTTTTAGAGATTATCCGGTTTGAACCATTTTGGGCCTAAACAAACCTCTTTTAATTATTTTTTATAATAATTCAGGACTTCAGTCCTTGTTGGTTAAAAATAAATATATAATAATATTCTCAATTGACACATACATGGATTGATTTCAACTCATAGATCATCATAACAAAGGGTTCAATATTCATTAGATTACCTAGTCCTTTGAGGGTTATCTATCAGAAGAGGAAATTCTAAGGTTAAGAGACTTAACTATGTAAACTATCATGTTAAAAAGGGGAGATAACTTATGCTACCATGGACAACAAGCATAAAATCATCAAGCATAAAGACAAACAAATTGTTTAGAGAAAAGAAGGGGTAATCTTGATGTACCCATTCACTTAATCTACTTTTTAGGCAGTGTAACAAGTATTAGCAATTTAAACATGTCAAAATAACTCACATATTTATTTCCACAAAGATGGAAAAATGGGAACCTATACCTTAAGAAGATATAACCATTTAGCATTTATTAAGAATAGTCGAGGCCTTTTGTTTTAGATTAGACCTCATTTGATATTAAAAGATGTTTTAACTGCAAGTCATATACAGCTACAACAATCAACAATACTTCCAAATAATGTGTCTATTTTAGTTCAAGAAAACTGAAGATTTGATTAAAAAATAGTATCAATCGATTAGAATATGAAAGAAGCTAAATTTAGGATCAAATATGCCTAAAGAGAGTTAAATTCAAACTCATAATGAGATATTTTTATCAATACATATTGAGTCTAATGACGAAGGATCTTAACTCTACAAATCATGTTATAACATTCATATATTAAGGACTACAATAGCTTAAGCAGAGAAACCTGAAAAATTCAAACATCTTGAAGCTCAAACACAAACAGAATATATCTATTTTAAGCACAAAAATTAGAAGGACTTTAAACAATCAATAATATGAATGCAAAAATTGAAACTCAAATTCGGAAATATATCTATTATAGGCAATCAAACTAAAAGAAAATAAAAGAGGAAAGGCGCTAATTACCTCTTGCGGAGAAGTAACTAGGACGATGACCTGCTATCCTTCTTCCCCTTCTAACCACAAACAAAGTTAGGAAATCTTAGAATTCATAGGCTGAACCATCGTGGGTTCATTTCACGCAAGAGCACTGCTCTCACACCTAAGTATCCCCAAATTTTGTCCATGAATTAGTGAATATCAGTGGTTATTTTATATTTAATTTTTAGGAAAAAATAGTCCTTACAACGGTGTGGGACTTAGGATTTCTTTAAAGAGAAAATTATGTGGGGAATATATTAAGACCAATGTTGCCACTAGTACCTATATATTCTATTAGATATTTACTTATAATACCTAATAAATACTATATATAATTGAATCTGATTAATAGATATATACAATTAATTATTCATAAATATCTCTACTTTTATAGATAATGGATACAAGAATTTTTTTTTAAAAACATTTCTTCATTTTTCTTTTGAATTCTAATGTGCCGACATCTGACGGTGCATTTGATACTTTTTAACTATGAATAATTGTTAGTTCTTAAATAACAATAGTGTCTTTTCATAGTTTTTCTGTTGTGTTAGACAGGAAATCAGTCAAGTAGAGAAAGAAAGCGAAATGAAACTAAGTGCAACCAAGTGAGAGATCTGACGGCAAGCCAAATGGACCGTCATACCTATGAAGGGCCACCAGGTAAAGCATCACACATGCAAAGAAATCCCAAAGTTCCGAATTTTAGATTATGGAAAAGATGATGTACCATAAATCCAATGATGGGCTGTTTACCCAAGAACCATACCTACAGAGTTGAGTCTACTTTTTGAAGTTCAGGAGACGGTGGGTTTATGTAACCCATGGAATAGAGAAGGATAGAAAAGGGGCAAAGCAGGCAATTCACCAGCTCAAAACTAGGCCATGGGACCTGCACGGAGCCCTTGATGGGCCGTGAAGTAGACCACTACCAGTTATGGGGCACGTGAAAGCTTGGCAAAGCTGCCAGGGCCAGCGTTCCTCCCACGGAGGCTTAGGTGGCCCGTGGGAAGGTTGACGGGCCATGGTAAGGGTCATCAACTGACCCACCATGAAGGGGTTCCTCCCCGCGGTACCTTTGATAAGCCGTCAAGGTTGTCGTGGTAGTGGAACAGTGAAGACCCTCAGTCATGGGCCTCTTCACAACCTAGTTCACAGATCGTGGAACCCTTGATAGATCGTGAAGGCAATCGTGAGGTAGGTCCATTAGATTTTTAGTCACGATACTTTGGGTCTTTTCAAAATTGTTTTAATTCAATACCATGTCATTTTAGACTTAACCCAATGTCCTATATAAAAGTGTTTACCCCCCTAAAATCACCCATTTAATTTATTCTCTCAATTTACCAAAGAGAAGAACAAGTTCATCTTCCCCAAAATATTTCTCTCTCTAAAGAAAGAATAAGGATTCAACCTAGGGTTTCAAGATCAAGTCTCCAATTCACCATTGCTTGTAGGCTTTGAGTACTAAGTTATGATAGTCTTCATCTATGGAGCCATCTCCTCCCTAGAATTCCTAAATTCCCCAATTTTGAATTTAGAAATTCTCAATGGAAGTTAGAGTTTTCTTTTATGTTATGGGTTCCTTTCAATATTGATTTATTTGATTGTTTTATGAATTATGAAGCATGAATTGAGATAATATCATGATTTTAAGATGAGTCCCCATTCACCCATGCATACCTCATATTTTCTAATCTAAGATGATGATGTGGGCTTTTAGCCATGATAGAAGAAGTTCATGAACATATGTATGTTCTTTATCAAAGTGACGAAAATGAGGGATTGCTTTGAGATAAGATGCTTTGAGAGTAAAGCTTATATTTTGTTGTTATTTTTGTAAAAGGATTGCTCACATAATACTCAATACATGCATGTGAAAGGATTTCTCACATAAGGATTCTTAAGGGTTGAAAGGCTTTCTCAACTAACTTAGAATAAAATTTAGGAGCTATTCTAAAGAAAGTTTGCTTGGATTGGTGATTTGAAGTTCCTTCCATGAAAGATAAGTCAATTAACGAATTATGACTTTTTCGTGGGATTTATGCTTAGAACCGAGAGGATATTGAGATGGAAGCTCTCCCGTAGTTTGAGGTCGGGTTTCTAGTAGAAATGTCCTTATCCCTTACCTATCCGCCACCATAGGATCTTGGTCTTAGATAGAAATTAGCTAGTTGATCCACATAAGCTAGAAATTGAGGTTCTTGTCTTGTCAAGTGAGAACACCCATTCTCCGTGTGGAGCAAACACCGTATTCCATGTTATAGCTAACATGGTCTCTATGTTGGTTAAGGATAATTCTCACACAAAAGAAGAACTGAGGTTACTTAAAGAAGTATTTACAAAGTATTCAAAAGAGAATATTTACTTGCATTTGACCATGACTATTATGATGTTTTCTAACCTTTTTATTATGACTTTAACTTTGTATTTGCATGATAATGAAAAGGTCCTTTTTGGAATGATTTATATGTCTATTCATTATTGTCATACTTGGTACATATTTGTAATAACACATACTTTTGCCTACATAGTTTTCTCCAATGAAGGGTCCAACGTTACATATTCTCATCCCTGTCGCTCAGAGTCCCCTTGATCGTACTTAGTAGTGATAAGTCCTTTTATTTTGAGGACCAAACCATTTATTTCTACACTCATTACTTTCAGATATTGTACGTGATGTCAGGGCTACGTCTCGGTCACTCTTTATATAAGGTATGGCTATTGAGACTATGTAGACTTCCGTTTCGTTATATAAACTCTTTCTGATATGAAATTTGTTTTAAATATCTTGATTTTCTATTGTCTTGTTTAGGTATGCTAAGTGGCTTGCGTATGGACTCTCGGGTCCTATAGGCCATCTTACTCCTAGGGTGTACCTTGGGTCATGAAAACATGGTATTCAGAGTACGAGGTTTAAAAAGGTCCTAGTATGTCCCATAAGCCACGTCAAGTAGTGTCTTGTTCATGAGTGTGAAGCGCGCCATATTTATGAATACAAAGCTATAAGATGATCAAGAAACTCCACTTCTTTCATTCTCTAAGTCATGCGATAGAGTGTAACTCTATAAGTCCTTTCTCCTAGAGCTTATAATAGGAGAAATGCGAACGAGAACATGGAACAAAAAGCTCCTCCTCAATCTCCTCAGGCTCCGGCTGGTCCTTTGGCCGAGCAAGTGACCAATGTAAAATTTAGAGCTGCTTTCTAGGTATTGGCTCAAGCTATGACGGCTCAAGCCAATAGAGAGGTTATGCTCCTCGTGAACCCAAATGTGGGTACTGCGGCATCGAGAGTGAGGGACTTCACTAGGAGGAATCCTCCGGAATTTCATGGTTCTAAGGTTAAGAAAGATCCTCAAGAGTTCATTGATGAGGCATATAAGGTGTTGATGATTATGTGAGTAACGCCGGTGAAAAAGGTGGAATTGGTCGCTTACCAACTTAAGGGTGTTGCTAATATTTGGTTCAACCAATAGAAAGAAAGGAGGGCAGTTTATAGGGGTCCTCTCAATTGGGAAAAGTTGAAGGTTGCTTTCCTTGATAGGTTCTTTCTCCTTGAGATGAGGGAGGAAAAGGTTCTTGAATTTATCAACCTTTGTCAAGGAAACATGAGTGTGAAAGAATATGATTTGAAGTTCAAAAAATTGTCTAGGTATTCTCCAACTATCAATGTCGATACTAGGGCAAGGATGAGTAAGTTTGTTTCGGGTGTGTCCGAGATGGTGGTAAAGGACTGTCATACTGCCATGCTTATCAATGATATGGATATTTATCATATTATGGTTCATGCTCAATAGATAGAAGAGGAGAAACTTAAGAAAATGTTTAGGGAGTTGAAGAAGACAGGAACTGGTTTGGTGACTTTTCACATTTGAGGTTCGATGGACATGGTCGTTCTAAGTTCCGAGAAAGGTTTTCTGGTAAAGGTTCCTCCAATTCTCCTTCTAGATTCAACAAGGATAGGTTGTTTAACCCTAAACCACAATGGGAGGAAATGGTTGTGGATCATCATTGTCTACTTGTGCTAAGTGTGGAAGGAAGCATGAGGGTAAATGCTTAGCTGGTATTGATGGTTTCTTTGGTTCTAGTAAGAGTGGCCATAAGAGGGTTCTTCCGATGTGCTTAACAGTATGTTGAAAGTCTTTCATCTCGATGCTTATGATTTGCTTGATCCCAGTTCTACCTTGTCTTTTGTGACGCCATATGTGGCTATGATGTTTGATATTCTTCCGAATCTGTTGTTAGAACAGATTTCTGTCTCTACTCCTATCGGTGAATCTATTGTGGCTAAGAGAGTTTATAGAAATCATCCCATTTCCTTAACCCATAGAGTCACTCATGTTGATCTTTTATAGCTTCATATGCTAGATTTTGATGTCATTCTTGGTGTGGATTGGTTACATTCTTGTTATTCTTTTGTTGATTATTGAACCAGTGGTCAAGTTTCAATTTCCAAATGAGCCTATCCTAGAGTGAATTGGGGGAAATTCTATGTCGAAAGGTCGGTTTGTTTCTTTTCTTAAATATAGAAAGATTATTTCTAAGGGTTCCATTTACAATCTAGTTAGGGTGAGGAATATAGATTTAGATAACCCTACTCTTAAGTCGTACCCTGTTGTAAATGAGTTTCCAAAAGTGTTTCCAGATGATCTACCCATTATTCCTCCCGAAAGGGAAATAGACTTTGGTATTGACCTTCTCCCAGATATGCAACCTATCTCTATTCTTCCTTAAGGAATGGCTCAAGCAGAACTTAAGGAATTGAAAGAGCAATTGAAGGATTTGTTGGATAAGGGCTTCATCCGACCGAGTATCTCTCCATAAGGTTCTCCAGTTTTGTTTGTTAGAAAGAAATATGGTTCCCCTCGTATGTGTATTGACTATCGTCATTTAACAAGGTGACCATTAAGAATAAGTATCATCTCCCAAGGATAGATGATTTGTTTTACTAACTACAAGGATTAAGTTACTTCTCTAAGATTGACCTCTAGTCAGCTTATCACCAATTGAGGGTAAAGGCAAATGATATACCAAAAATGACATTTCAAATTGATATGACCATTATGAGTTTTTGGAAATGTCTTTTGGCTTGACTAATGCTTCAGCCACTTTTATGGACTTGATGAATAATATGTATAAGCAATACCTCGACATGTTTGTGATTGTGTTCATTGATGATATATTGATCTATTCAGGAATGAAGATGAGCATACCAATCATTTGAGAATTGTGTTTCAAGTCCTCAAGGACCAACAACTCTTTGCAAAGTTTAGTAAATGTGAATATTTGTTGAATTCCATGGCTTTCCTTGGTCGCATTGTTTCTGGAAAAGGTATTGAGGTAGATCCTAAGAAGACAGATGCGGTAAAGATATGGCCTAGACCTCTGTCCCCTTCAGATATTAGAAATTTCTTGGGTTTAGGTTGTTACTGTAGATGGTTTGTGGAAGGGTTTTCATCAATTGCCTCTCCATTGACAACATTGACCCAATAGAATGCTAAGTTCTTATGGTCAGAATCTTTTGAGAAGAGTTTTCAAGAATTTAAAGATAGACTTACTTCTACTCCGGTGTTGACTTTACCGGAAGGGACCGATGGGTTTGTTGTTTATTATGATGCTTCAAGGATTGGGTTGGGATGTGTAACTATGCACAATGAGAAGTCATTTCCCATGCCTCAAGGCAACTTAAGGTGGAAAAAAAACTATCCCACCCATGATTTAGAACTAGCGGCAGTTGTGTTTGCTTTGAAAATTTGGAGGCATTACTTGTATGGTGTTCATGCCAATATCTTTACTAACCACAAGAGTTTGAAATATATGTTTAATCAAAAGGATCTAAATATTATCCAAATAAGGTGGTTTAATTACTAAAGTACTATGATATGAGTGTTCTCTATCACCCCGGTAAAGAAAATGTGGTGGCAGATGCTCTTAATCGATTATCGTTGGGTAGTGTTGCTCATATAGAGGATAGTATGAGTTGGTTGGATATGTTCATAAATTGGTCCGGATGGGTGTTCCATTGGTAGACTCCACCTAGGGTGATGTTATGGTTCAATATTGTTCAAAATCATCTTTTCTAGTAGATACGAAAGCCAAGCAGGGTCTTGATCCAACTTTGTTTGAATTAAAGGAAGCAGTGCTTAGAAAGTCAGTAGAGGCTTTCTCACAATGGGGAGACGGTGTGTTTTATTATCAAGGTCATTTGTTTATTTCTAATGTAGATGACTAGAGAGATCAAATTTTATCAGAAGCCCATATTTCTCGATATTCCATTCACCCGGGAGCCACCAAGATGTACTGTTACTAGCGGGAGATCTATTGGTGGAATGGGATAAAGAAGGATATTGCGGAATTTGTGGCTAACTGTCCTAATTATTGACAAGTAAAAGTTGAGCATCAGAAACAGGAGGTTCATCCCAAGATATCAATATTCCTACTTGGATGTGGGAAGACTTGAATATGGACTTGATTGTTGGGTTAGCTCGCACCCGGCGACAACATGATTCGATTTAGGTAATAGTAGATTGAATGACAAAAGCAGCTTATTTCATTCCCGTCAAAGTTTCTTATTCGATGGAGGGCTATACTAAGTTGTATTTGAGAGAAATGGTTAGGTTACATGGATTTCCCTTGTCCAGTATCTCCGATCGCGGTACAAAATTCACTTCTCTATTTTGGAAATCTTTCCAAAATAGACTTGGTACTTTTGTTAAGCTTGGTACAACCTTTCATCCACAAATCATGGGCGAGCAGAGCGTACTATCCAAACTTTGGAAAATATGATCAGAGCATGTGTAATTGAATTCAAGGGTAATTGGGATGATAATTTGCCTTTGATTGAATTTGCATATAACAAAAGCTATCATTCTAGTATTGGTATGGTTTCATTTGAGGCTCTATATGGTAGGAGGTATAGATCACCCATAGGCTAGTTTGAAGTGAGCAAAATTGCTTTGATAGGTCCCGAGTTGGTACATGAGGCTATGGAGAAATTTGGGCTTATTAGAGAGATGTTAAAAATGACTCAAAGCCGAAAAAAGTCCTATGCCGATGTTAGAAGGAGAGATCTCGAGTTTGATGTCAATGATTGGGTCTACTTGAAAATTTCACCCATGAAGGGTATCATGAGATTTGGAAAGAAAGGGTGGCTTAGCCCCCGTTATGTGGGCCCACATTAGATTTTGCGGCGTGTTAGTAAGTTTTATTATGTGCTAGAATCGCCTAATGACTTGGAATCGGTGCATCCAATTTTCCATCTCTCTTTGTTGAAGATATGCGTTGGCGATCCGGCATCTCTAGTTCCATTGGAGAGTCTTGGCATAAAGGATAATCTTTCTTATGAAGAAGTTCCGGTTGAGATCTTACACCGTTAAGTTCAAAACTTGAGAATTAAGAAAATTACTTCGATGAAAGTTCATTGAAGGAATCAGCTAGTTGAGGGTGCTACTTGGGAGGCCGAGGCCGATATGATATCTTGTTATCCTCATCTCTTTCCCTCCGTCATTATTCTAGTTGGAGGTATTTAGTTCCTCATGGTTTACTCCTTTGGTATAATGTGTCTTAGGTATTTCCATGATTTCCTCATTAATTCATGTTCATGAAAAAAAAAGCTTAATTTTTGAGAAAAAATGAGTTAGTTGATTGATTTCCTCATGTTTTTATGCATTTGAGTATGAGCTGCATATAGACTTCATGATTGGATGTTTTCAACATGCTTTAGGTTTGAGTTGATGTTTCTTCCTCGGATATGTGCATTTATATGATTTCATGAATGTTGGTCTATTAGGTTTGAGTTCCTATCTTTCTTATGATGATTTGAATATCATTCAAGGACAAATGTTCCCAACAGGGAGATATTGTAACACCTCGAATACAGAAGGCTAATAAAGGGGAAAAGCAGGCAATTCACCAACCCAAAGATGGGCCATGGGACTCTCCACGGAGCCCATGATAGACCATGAAGAGGACTACAACCCGTTATGGGGCTCGTCAACTCTTGCCAGATCTTCTAGGGCCAGTATCCCTCCCGCGAAGGCCTAGATGGCTTGTGGTGAGGTTGATGGGTGGTGGTAGGGGTTGTCAATTAACCCACTAGGAAGGGGTTCCTCCCTTGCCACTGGTCAAGGACCACGGTGGCCAAAACGGCCCGTGGTACCTTTGACGAGCCTTCAAGGCTGTCGTGGTAGTGGCATAATAATGACCCTCAATCAAAAGCCTCTTCACGAGCCGATTCAGGGGCCATGGAACTGTTGATGGGCCGTGAAGGCCATCGTCAGGTAGGTTTATCACTGTTTTTAGTCAGGGTCCTTGGGTCTTTTCCAAATTGTTTTAATTCAATACCATGCCATTTTACCCTTAACTAAATGTCCTATCTAATGTTTTTTACCACCCAAAATCATCCATTTAATTTCTTCTCTCAATTTACCAAAAAAAAGTTCAAGTTCATCTTCCCCAAAATATTTCTCTCTCTCTCTCTCTCTCTTGAGGAAGAAGAAGAAGAAGAAGGAGTAAACCTAGGGTTTCAAGATCAAGTCTCCAATGCACCATTGCTTGTGGGCTTTGAGTACTAAGGTATGATAGACCTCATCTATGGAGACATTTCCTCCATGGATTTCCTAAATTCCCCAATTTTGAAATTAGAAATTCCCAATGGAAGTTAGGGTTTTCTTCTATGTTATGGGTTCCTTTCAATATTGATTTATTTGATTGTTTTATGAAGTATGAAGCATGAATTCAGATAATCCCATTATTTTTATATGAATCCCCATGAACCCATACATACCCCATGGTTTCTAAGCTTAGATGATTATGTGGGCATTTAGCCATGAAAGAGGAAGTTTATGAAGATATGGATGTTCTTTATCAAAGTGATGAAAATGATATAAGATGCTTTGAGAGTAAAGCTTATATGTTGTTGTTATTGTTGTGAAAAGATTGCTCAAATAAAACTCAATACATGCACGTGAAAGGATTTTCTTACATAAGGATTCTTAAAGGTTGAACGGTTTTCTCAACTAACTTAGAATCAGGTTTATGAGCTATTCTAAAGAAAGTTAGCTTGGATAGGCAATTTGAAGTGCCTTCCATGAAAAATAAGTCAATTAAAGAATTATGACTATTCTGTGGGATTTATTCTTATCAACTAGAGGATATTAAGATGGATGCTCTCTCGTATCTTGAAACCAGGTTTCTAGTAGCAATATACTTATCCCTTACCTATGTGCCACAATAGGATCATAGTATTAGATAGACATGATTGTCTTAGATAAACATACTTATCCCTTTCCTATGTGCCACCATATATAGGATCATGGTCTTAGATAGACATGGTTGTCTTAGATAAACATTAGCTAGTGGATCCACATAAGCTAGAAGTTGAGGTTCTTACCTTGGCAAGTGAGAACATCCCTTTTCAGTGTGGGGCAGATACCGGATTTCATATTATAGCTCACATGGTCTCTATGTCGGTTAAGGCTAGTTCCCACACCAAAGACGAACTAAAGTTACTTAAAGAAGTATTTCCAAGTGTTCAAAAGAGAAGTTTTACATGCATTTGACCATGAATATTATGATTCTTTCTAAAAAAATTCTTATGACTTTAACTTGGTCTTTGCATGAGCATGAAAAGGTCATTTTTAGCATGATTTATATCTCTATGCATTGCTATTATACTTGGTACATATTTGTACTAATGCATATTCTTGTCTACATAGTTTTCTCCAATGTAGGGTCCGATGTTACAGATTCTCACCCATGTGGCTACGAGTCACCTTGATCATACTTATTAGTGGTGACTCCTCATGTTTTGAGGACCGAACCTTTTATCGCTTTCAGTCTATACTTTCAGAAAATGTACATGATGTCGGGTTTACGTCCCGATCACTCTTGATGTAATAGATGGCTATTGAGACTATATAAACTTTTTCTTCATTTTATAAACACTTTATGCTATGCATTTTTTTAAAATCTATTTATTTTCTATTATCTTCTTTATGCATGCTAAATGCCTTGTGTAGGACCTCTCGGGGTCCTATACGCCATGTTACTCCTAGGGTGAACCTTGGGCCATGATAGTTTGACGAACCATCAAACCTTCGACGAGCCATCAATCGTAGTGTCATACATGTAGGGTTACAACTACTCTCAGAAGAACACACGACAGCCAAAGTGACTAACCGTCAGACAAAGCGTCGGAGGAGCTCTGAAATTACAGCTTTCTTATTTTATTTTTTAAATTTCAAAATTCGTGTAACTATAAATAGTATTTTTAGGGTTTATTGTACTATCATATTTTAAGCAAAGAAGAAGAAAACAATCATAACTCCTCTCTAAAGGGTCCCCTATCATCAAAGAAAAGATCTATAATATTTTAACATGGTTTCACCCTCGGAATGTTCATAGAGATTGTGTTTCTTCTTTCCTCCTCGTTGATTGTAATTTCGAGGATTCCTTATAGTGAAGGAGTCTCATTTTTTAGGTGGTGTTGCTGTTGTTTGGAGCTAATAATTTTTACCCTTCATTTAATTGAGTGAGACCAAGTTATATCTATGCTATATAAGCAAGAACACGAATAGACAGCTGGAAAATCGTATTTGGATAATTATGTGATATTGGGCTATTTTTTAAGAAATCGTATTTAAGAACATGAATAGACGGCTGGAAAATCGTATTTGCTGCTGGAATTTTCAAAAATTATTTGTTTGTGTGTGGTTGTTGTTAATATAAGTCTAGAAGACAAGAAGAAGAATAGATTGGTAAATAAGTGTAATGTTGGTGCTATTATTTGCATTGAAATTTGGAATGGTTTCTTCTTGATTCAACGTCTTGTGTTTGAGGGGACTGTTTGTTATTGACGAAACTGTTTGTTATAGAGGAGATTCTAAAATTCTACAAGCTCCATCAATTTTAAGTTAAGGTTCGGCCCTTTTATTCTCTTATTGCTTATGAAGAGAAAGACATGATTTCAAACGCAATTATTGGACGAACTCCCAGGATGGTGATGAAAGCCGTAAGTTCGAGTTATTATGGTTATATTGAATAATTATAGGATTGTATTACATTTTTTTTGTGGCTTTAATGATTTGAAGACTCATGGTTGGGATTTGGTTGTGGTTATTTTAGGGTTGGAAAGGAGTGGTGTGCCGATACACCGAGTTTTTATTGTTGTGCATGGATAATCTAGTTGGTTGTTGTTAACTATTGTGTAGTTCTACACTTTTTAATAGCTGCTGCAAAAATGTATGTTATGTCATTAATTTGGGGTTGTAATTTGGAGAACAAAATGTAATGAAGCATACATTTAAAGAGGGTCTAGCGAGCTAATCACTCTTCTAGTAAGCTCTAAATTGCTAATTTGACCCTAACATGTTAATATTCTGCCTTTAATGGTTGTGTGACATGATTTTCTGTAGATTACATATTATAAGGAAGAGGTACAATCCATATTAATACAGCAAGACCCAGAATTGAGGTAGGTTAAGGCTAAGTGATGTACTTTCTTTGAGCTCTAATTTTGAAATCCTAAATCATCAAATGTTGTTTTCCTATTCTATCGCTAGAAAGACCTTTTGTGAAAAGCATTGAGATTGCAGCTGGCGTATTTTTGTGACTCCATTATGTTGTTATTTCACTCGTTCGGTTGTATAGGGTATTCGACGTTTTTATGTCATTTTGTTGATTCTCTTGACTATAGGTCCATTTGTACAAATTCTTATTCTTGTTTAGGTGTTCTAACTTAAAAGATTAGGGATGAACAATATGAATTTGAAATCAGTCCTCCTTCCTCATTAATTTATATTTTTGAAAAACTTTAAAATAATACGTTGATCTCCAAAACTCTTAAATGTAACTCGTATGTAACTACTAAAGGACACGTTTTTTAAATACTTACTTTTACAAACTACTAAGGAAACATATATAAAAACTAAGTGAAGAACTTTAAGCTCTTTACGAATATCCTCATGTTTAAATTTCCTTTCTAAATTTGTGATAAGTGTTCCAGTTTGATCTGCAAGTACATGAGGTTCTTCGAGATATTTACATATGATACGAAAGTGATTACGAAATTATGAGAACAAGAGTACCAATGGACCATGATTGGCAACATGATTATGGTAACACAAATGCATTACGAATCCATGACATGACTTGCTATGCATTCTACTCCCGAGCTATAATCGGAAGGTATGTGGCCTATTGCCTATATTTATAAGTATGAGACACAGATGGCCACAAGTTGGCGAATATGATGTCGGTTCGCAACCGAAAGGCACCACCATAGCTAGCACTTGGTTTTGTGTGACATGGATTTCATCTATATATATGTATTCATGACATACGATTATGCGAGCATAACATGCATATTTAATTTATGTAAGATTGGATGTCAGCCATGGAGGCTATCATTAATTTATGTAAAGTTGGATCTCAACCATGGAGGCTATCAGAGTTTCTGGTTCATGTGGTATCTTTATCACCCTTTTTACAACAACTATTTATTATTCTAATTTCTGCCTTACATACTAGTCACTTTTATTGTACTGACGTCCCATTGCCTGGGGACGCTGCATTTTTTTTGTGCGTGCTGGTCTAGGTAGGGATTCTGATTGACCCCTTTGATAGGATTCAGGGTTCACCTATGAGTTGGTAAGATCCACCTCTTCTTGGAGCTTTCATAAGATGTTTACTTTTGTTGTAATGTTTGGGTATAATCATGGCCTTGTCCCAACCAGTGCTTAAAACACTCTTAGAGGCTATTGTGGACACGATATTCTAGGTTTTTTTTTGCAGCTTCTAGTCTTCAGCCACATAGGCTTGGCATGTATATATATATATATATGTGCATATGTATATCTTCAGTTGCAGCCTCGTCGGCTAGCTAGTACTTTATATTTTTGGCTTGTTTACCTTCGTCTATATGACTTGTTGTTATTCAAGTTATTACCTTAATGGTCTAGTCATAGTATTTTAGATGTTATGCTGCCCAACCTTCTGAACCCAAAGTTGAGTCAGTTGGTATGTTTTAGTGGCTTAATTGATTGCATAAGGTTTCGAGTACCAGTCATGCCTCTCCTAATTTGGGGCGTGACAACAACTCTCTTTCTCTGAGGGTTTGGAGAACTACTCTGAGATGACTAGCATGATCCTCCTCATTCCTCAAATAAATCCAAATGTCATCGATAAATACGACAACAAACATATCTAGTTATGGCTTAAACACTCTATTCATAAGGTCCATGAACGCTGCAGAAGCATTAGTTAAGCCAAAGGACATAACCAGAAACTCTCATCTTTCTTCCTCACGAATAAGATCGAAGCACTCCAAGGTAAAACACTAGGTCGAATCAAACCCTTATCAAGAAGAACTTTCAACTGCTCATTTAACTCAGCTAGAGTGATTCTATAAGGCAGAATGGAGATAGGTTGAGCATCAGGAAGTATCGAAGTTTATGTTTCTCTCAAGAGGGACTCCAGGAAGATCATCTGGAAAGACCTCTGGAAACTCACTCATAAATGGAACTAACTCAATAGGTGGTGTCTTAATACTGGAGTCATTAACTTAGACTAGGTGATAGATGCACCCCTTGGAAACTAACTTTATGGCCTTAAGGTACAAAATAAAGAGACCCTTAGGCACCGCTGAACTACTCCTCCACTATATGACTAGCTCATGAGGAAAGTGGAACTTAACTACTCGAGTTCTACAATCAACTGAGGAATAACTGGCATGAAGCCAGTTCATACCAAGAATAACATCAAAGTACGCCATGTCTAACTCGACTAAGTCAGCCTTGGTGTCTTTGTGATTGATAGAAATGGTACAATCACGATAAACTCTCTTAGCTAGAATGGACTCTCCAACCAATGTGGAAAAACTAAAGGGCTCAAGAAGTTTCTCGGGAAGAATATTAAAACTCATAGCAATATACGGAGTCACAAAAGGTAGACTCACACCTCGAACAAACAATGCATATACATCAAAAGTAAAGACTTTGATCATATCAGTGATAACATCTGGTGAATTTTCTTGCTCTTGGCGACTGGTAATAGCATATAGACGGTTTTCTCCTCCGCGTATTCGTGAAGTAGCTCCTCTAGGTGCAACTCTGTATGGCAAAGCCGCTGAAGAATATTGGGCTATATTGCCTCCATTACCACTTCCTTGCATGTTCTTAGGGCACTCTCTCATGAAGTGAAATGTCTGAACACACTTGAAGCAACTCGTGGAGCCATTATGACACGCTCCTGAGACATGAATGTGTTAATTAGAATTTACAAAAAGAACTACCCAAATGAATTTTTATTTAATTATTTTCCTTTTACCTTTATTATATTTGCTTTTGTTTTTGTAGAGATTTTTGGGTTTGATCCATTTTGGGCCTAAACAAACCTCTTTTAATTATTTTTTATAAAATCCAGGGCTTTAGTCCTTGTTAGTTAAAAATAAATATATAATAATACTCTCAATTGACAACAAGCATGAAATCATCAAGGTTAAAGACAAACAAATTGTTTAGAGAAAAGAAAGGGGTAATCTTGATGTACCCATTCACTTAATCTACCTCTTAGGCAGTGTAACAAGTATAAGCAATTTAAACATGTCAAAATAACTCACATATTTATTTCCACAAGGATGGTAAAATGGGAACCTAAACCTTAAGAAGGTATAACCATTAAGCATTTATTAAGAATAGTCTACGCCCTTTGTTTTAGATTAGACCTCATCACAAATTCAAAGATCTTTTCTACAAGTCATAAACAACTACAACAATCAGCAATACTTCCAAATAAAGTGTCTATTTTAGTTCAAGAAAACTGAATATTTGATTAAAAAAAGTATCAATCTATTAGAATATAAAAGAAGTAAAATTTAGGATGAAATCTGCCTAAAGAGTGTTCAATTCAAACTCATAATGAGATGTTTTTATCAATACATATTTAGTCTAATGACGAAGGACCTTAACTCTACAAATCATGTTATAACATTCATATATTAAGGACTACAATAGCTTAAGCAGAGAAAGACTAGAAAAATTCAAACTTCTTGAACCTCAAACACAAATGAAATATATCTATTTTAAGCACAAAAATTAAAAGGACTTAAAACAAACAATAACATGAATGCAAAAATTGAAATGCAAATTCGGAAATATATATATTATAAGCAATCAAACTAAAAGAAAATAAAAGAGGAAAGGAGCTAATTACCTATTGCGGAGAAGTAACTGGAACGACGACATGCTATCCTTCTTTCCCCTCTAACCACAAACAAAGTTAGAAAATCTCAGAATTCATAGGGCCGAACCATCGTGGGTTCATTTCATGCAAGAGCACTGCTCTCACACCTAAAAATCCCCAAATTCAGTCCTTCAATTAGTGAATATCGGTGGTTATTTTATATTTAATTTTTATGAAAAAATAGTCCTTACAACGGTGTGGGACTTAGGATTTTTTGAAAGAGAAAATTATGTGGGGAATATATTAAGACCAAAATTACAACTAGTACCTATATATTCTATTAGATATTTACTTATAATACCGGATAAGTACTATATATACTTGAATCTGATTAATAGATATATACAATTTATTATTCGCAGCTATCTCTACCTTTATAGATAATGGATACAAGAATTTTTTTAAAATATTTCTTCCTTTTTATTTTGAATTCTAATGTGCCTGCATCTGATGGTACATTTGATACTTTTTAACTATAAATAATTGTTAGTTCTTAAATAACAATAGTGTCTTTTCATAGTTTTTTGTTGTGTTAGACAAGAAATCAGTCAAGTAGAGAAAGAAAGCAAAATGAAAATAAATGCAGCCAAGAGAGAGATCTAACGGCAAGCCCAATGGACAGTCATACCTATGAAGGGCCACCAGGTAAAGCATCACGCTTGCAGACAAATCCCAAAGTTCAGATGATGGAAAATATGATATGCCATAAATCCAATAATGGGCTGTCAGTCCAAGCATCACACCTGCATAGTTGAGTCTACTTTTTGAAGTTTACGAGATGATGGGTTTATGTAACACATGGAATAGAGAAGGATAAAATAGGGGAAAAAAAAGGCAAGTCACCAGCCCAAATCTAGGTCATGGGACCTCCCTAGAGCCCTTGACGGGCTGTGAAGGGGACCATAGCCTGTTATGGGGCATGTGAAAGCTTGCTAGAGCTGCCAGGGCCAGTGATCCTCCAACGGAGGCCTAGACGACATGTGGTAAGGTTGACGGGACATGGTAGGGTTCGTCAATTGACTCACCATGAAGGGGTTCCTCCCCGCGGTACCTTTGATAAGGCGTCAAGGCTACCGTGGTAGTGTCACATTGAAGACCCTCAGTCATGGGCCTCTTCACGACCCAGTTCACGGACCGTGGAGCCCTTGACAAGCCGTGAAGGCCATCGTGAGGTAGGTCCATTAGCATTTTAGTCACGGTCTTTCGGGTCTTTTCTAAATTGTTTTAATTCAATACCATGTCATTTTACCCTTATCCCAAAGTCCTATATAAAAGTTTTTACCGCCCAAAATCACCCATTTAATTTATTTTCTCAATTTATCAAAGAGAAGAACAAGTTCATCTTCCCCAAAATATTTCTCTCTCTAAAAGAAGAGAAGGATTCAACCTAGGGTTTCAAGATCAAGTCTCCAATTAACCAATACTTGTGGGCTTTGAGTACTAAGGTATGATAGTCTTCATCTATGGAGCCCTCTCCTCCATAGAATTCCTAAATTCCCCAATTTAGAATTTTGAAAATCCCAATGGAAGTTAGAGTTTTCTTCTATATTATGGGTTTCTTTAAATATTGATTTATTTGATTGTTTTATGAAGTATGAAGCATGAATTGAGATAATCTCATGATTTTAAAATGAATCCCCTGGAACCCATGCATACCTCATGTTTTCTAAGCTAAGATAATAATGTGGGATTTTAGCCGTGAAAGAAGAAGTTTATGAAGTTATGCATATTCTTTATCAAAGTGACGAAAATGAGTGTTGTGAAAGGATTTCTTTGAGATAAGATGCTTTGAGAGTAAAGTTTTTTTTTTTTTTGTTATTGTTGTGAAAGGATTGCTCACATAATACTCAATACATGCATGTGAAAGGATTTTCTCACATAAGGATTCTTAAGGGTTGAAACGTTTACTCAATTAACTTTGAATAAAATTTAGGAGCTATTCTGAAGAAAGTTATCTTAGATTGGTGATTTGGAGTGCCTTCCATGAAAGATAAGTCAATTAAATAATTATGACTATTGTGTGGGATTTATGCTTAGAACCGAGAGGATATTGAGATGGAAACTCTCCCATAGCTTGAGGTCCGGTTTCTAGTAGTAATATCCTTATCCCTTACCTATCTTCCACCATAGGATTTTGGTCTTAGATAGACATGATTGCCTTAGATAAACATTAGCTAGTGGATCCACATAAGCTAGAAGTTGAGGTTCTTGCCTTGCCAAGTGAGAACACCCATTTTCCGTGTGGAGCAAACACCGTATTCCATGTTCTAGCTAACATGGTATCTATGTCTATTAAGGATAATTCCCACACCAAAGAATAACTAAGGTTACTTAAAGAAGTATTTACAAAGTGTTCAAAATAGAAGACTTACTTGCATTTGACCATGACTATTATGATGTTTTCTAATCTTTTTCTTATGACTTTAACTTTGTCTTTGCATGAGAATGAAAGTGTCCTTTTTAGAATGATTTATATCTCTATGCATTGTTGTCATACTTGGTATATATTTGTACTAACACAAACTCTTGCCTACAATTTTTCCTCCAATGAAGGGTCCAACGTTACAGATTCTCATCCCTGTGGCTAGGAGTCCCCTTGATCGTACTTAGTAGTGATAAGTTCTCATATTTTGAGGACCGAACCTTTTATCACTTTTGGTCTTTACTTTCAGATATTGTACGTGATGTCAGGGTTACGTCTTAGTCACTCTTTGATGTAATGGATGGCTATTGAGACTGTATAGACTTCCATTTCGTTATATAAACTCTTTCTGATATGAATTCTATTTTAAATTTCTTGATTTTCTATTATCTTGTTTATGTATGCTAAGTGTCTTACGTAGGGACTCTCCGGGTCCTATAAGACATCTTACTCCTAGGGTGTACCTTGGGTCGTGAATAACATGGTATTCAGAGCACAAGGTTTAGAAAGGTCCTTGCATGTCCCATAAGCCACTTCAAGTAGTGTCTTGTTCATAAGTGTGAAGCGCACCATATTTATGAATAAGAAGTTATAAAATGATTAGGAAACTCCACTTCTTTCATTACTTTAAGTCATGCAATAGATTGTAACTCTATACGTCTTTTTTCCTTGAGCTTATGTTAGGAGAAATGCGAACGAGAACATGGAAGAAGAAGCTCCTCCTCAGTATCCTTAGGTTCTGGCTGGTCCTATGGCCGAGCAAGTGACCAATGCAGAATTTAGAGCTGTTTTTTAGATATTTGCTCAAGCTATGACGGCTCATGCCAATAGAGAGATTGTGGTCCCCGTGAACCCAAATGTGGGTACTGCGGCATCGAGAGTGAGGGCTTTCTCTAGAAGGAATCCTCCAAAATTTTATGGTTCTAAGGTTGAGGAAGATCCTCAAGAGTTCATTGATGAGGTATATAAGGTGTTGATGATTATGGGAGTGACGCCGGTGAAACAAGGCAGAATTGGCCGCTTACCAACTTAAGGGTGTTGCTAATATTTGGTTCAACCAATGGAAAGAAAGGAGGGAGGTTTATGGGGTCCTCTCGATTGGGAAAAGTTTAGGGTTGTTTTCCTTGATAGGTTCTTTCCCTTAAGATGAGGGAGGAAAAGGTTCTTGAATTTGTCAACCTTCATCATGGAAACATGAGTGTGAAAGAATATGCTTTGAAGTTTACAAAATTGTCTAGGTATGCTCCTACTATGATTTTCAATACTAGGTCAAGGATGAGTAAGTTTGTTTCAGATGTGTCCGAGATGGTGGTTAAGGAATGTCATATTGCCATGCTTATCAACGATATGGATATTTCTCATCTTATGGTTCGTGCTCAATAAATAGAAGAGGAGAAACTTAAGAAAACGTCTAGGGAGGTGATGAAGACAGGAACCGGTGATGGTGACTTTTCACATTTGAGGTTCGATGGACATGGTCGTTCTAAGTTCCGACAAAGGTTTTCTGGTCAAGGTTCCTCCAATGCTCCTTCTAGATTCAGCAAGGATGCGGTTTCTAACCCTAAACCTCAAGGAGGAAATGGTGGTGGATCGTCACTGTCTACTTGTGCGAAGTGTGGAAGGAATCATGAGGGCAAATGCTTAGCCGGTATTGATGGTTTCTGTGTTTGTGGTAAGAGTGGCCATAAGATAAGGGATTGTCCAACACTTACGGCTAAGAGGAGAGAAGCTAGGCAAGCTCCGCCTAGTGGCTCGTGTTCAAGTTCTCCAAAGAAAAATAGATTCTATGCACTCCAGACTAGCCATGAGCAAGAGGGTTCTCCCGATGTGGTTACCAGTATGTTGAAAGTTTTTAATCTTGATGTTTATGCTTTGCTTAATCCCGGTGCTACCTTGTCTTTTGTGACACCATATGTTTCTGTGATGTTTGATATTCTTCCGGATGTGTTGTTAGATCAGTTTTCTGTCTCTACTCATATCGGTGAATCTATTGTGGCTAAGAGATTCTATACAAATCATCATGTTTCGTTACCCCATAGAGTCACTCGTGTTGATCTTTTATAGATTGATATGCTAGATTTTGATGTGATTCTTGGTGTCGATTGGTTACATCCTTTTTATGCTTCTGTTGATTGTAGAAATAGAGTGGTCAAGTTTCAGTTTCCGAATGAGTCGATCCTAGAGTGGAAAGAGTGAAATTCTATGCCAAAAGGTCGATTTGTTTCTTGTATTAAAGATAGAAAGATTAGTTCTAAGGGTTCCATTTACAATCTAGTTAGGGTGAGGAATATAGATTTAGAAACCCATACTGGTTAGTCGGACCCTGTTGTAAATATGTTTCCAAAAGTGTTTCCAGATGACCTACCCGGTATTCCTCCCGAAAGGAAAACAGACTTTGGTATTGACCTTCTCCCAGATATGCAACCTATCTTTATTCTTCCTTGAGTAATGGCTCAAGAAGAACTTAAGGAATTGAAATAGCAATTGAAGGATTTGTTGGATAAGGGTTTCATCCGATCGAGTATCTCTTCATAGGGTGCTCCAGTTTTGTTTGTTAGAAAGAAAGATTGTTACCCTCGTATGTGTATTGACCATCGACTTTTGAACAAGGTGACCATTAATAATAAGTATCATCTCCCAAGGATAGATGATTTGTTTGACCAACTACAAGAATCAAGTTACTTCTCTAAGATTAACCTTTGGTCAGGTTATCACCAATTGAGGGTAAAGGTAGATGATATACCGAAAATGGCATTCCGGACTCGATATGACCATTATGAGTTTTTGGTGATGTCTTTTGGCTTGACTAATTCTCTATCCACTTTTATTGACTTGATGAATAGGGTGTATAAGAAATACGTCAACATGTTTGTGATTGTGTTCATTGATGATATATTGATCTATTCAAGGAGAGAAGATGAACATACCAATTATTTGAGGATTGTGTTGAAAGTCCTCAAGGACCAACAACTCTTTGCAAAGTTTAGTAAATGTGATTTTTTGTTGAAGCCCATGGATTTCCTTAGTCATATTATTTCCTGAAAAGGTATTGAGGTAGATCCTAAGAAGACGGATGCGGTAAAGATTGGCCTAGACCTCTATCCCCTTCGCACATTAGTAATTTCTTGGGTTTAGATGGTTACTATAGAAGGTTTTTAGAAGGGTTTTTCGTCAATTACATCTCCATTGAAAGCATTGACCCAACAGAAAGCCAAGTCCTTATGGTCAGAATCTTATGAGAAGGGTTTTCAAGAATTTAAAGATAGACTTACTTCTGCTCTGGTGTTGACTTTACCAGAAGGGACCAATGGGTTTGTTGTTTATTATGATGCTTCAAGGATTGGGTTGGGATATGTACTTATGCAAAATGAGAAACTCATTGCCTATGCCTCAAGACAACTTAAGGTGCACGAAAAAAACTATCCTACCCATGATATAGAACTAGCGGCATTTGTGTTTGCTTTGAAAATTTGGAGGCATTACTTGTATGGTATTCATGTCGATGTCTTTACTGACCACAACAGTTTGCAATATGTGTGTAATAAAAAAGGTCTAAATCTTCACCAAACAAGGTGGCTTTAATTACTAAAGGATTATGATATGAGTGTTCTCTATCACCCCGGTAAAGCAATGTGGTGGCAGATGCTCTTAATTGATTATCGATGGGTAGTGTTGCTCATATAGAGGATGGTAAGAATGAGTTTGTTGGAGATGTTCATAGATTGGACCGGATGGGTGTTCGATTGGTAGATTCCACCAAGGGTGGTGTTATGGTTCAAGATTGTTCAGAATTGTCTTATATAGCAGATAAGAAAGCCAAGCAAGGTCTTTATCCAACTTTGGTTGAATTAAAGGAAGCAGTGCTTAAAAAGTCAGTAGAGGCTTTCTCACAAGGGGGAGACGGTGTGCTTTGTTATCAAGGTCATTAGTTTATTCCTAATGTAGATGACTTGAGAGATCAAATTTTAACAAAAGCCCATAGTTCTCGATAATCCATTCACCCCAAAGCCACCATGATGTACTGTGACTTGCGGGAGGTCTATTGGTGGAATGGGATGAAGAAGGATATTATGGAATTTGTGGATAACTGTCCTAATTATTGACAAGTATAAGTTGAGCATCAGAAACCAAGAGGTTTGTCCCAAGTTATCAGTATTCCTACTTGGAAGTGGGAAGACTTGAATATGGACTTGATTATTTGGTTACCTCGCACCCGGAGACAACATGACTCGATTTGAATAATAGTACATCAAATGGAGAAATCAGCTCATTTCATTCTCGTCAATGTTTCTGATTCGGTGGAGGAATGTGCTAAGTTGTATTTGAGGGAAATGGTTAGGTTACACAGATTGACCTGGTCCATTATCTCCGATCGTGGTATAAAATTTACTTCACTATTTTGGAAATATTTCAAAAATGGCCTCGGTACTTGTGTTAAGCGTAGTACAGTCTTTCATCCGCAAATCATGAGAGAGCGAAGCGTACTATCCAAACTTTGGAAAATATGATGAGAGCACGTGTAATTGAATTCAAGGTTAATTGGGATGATCATTTGCCTTTGATTGCATTTGTGTATAATAGTAGCTATCCTTCTAGGATTGGTATGACTTATTGGATCTACTTGAAAATTTCACCCATGAAGGGTGCAATGAGATTTGGAAAGAAAGGGTGGTTTAGCCCTCGTTATGTGGGCCCACATCAGATTTTGAAGTGTGTCAGTAAGGTTGCTTATGTGCTAGAATTGTCTAATGACTTGTTATAGGTGCATCCAATTTTACATCTCTCTTTGTTGAAGAAATGCGTTGGTGATCCGGCATCTCTAGTACCATTGGAGAGTCTTGGGATAAAGGATAGCCTTTCTTATGAAGAAGTTCTGGTTGAGATCTTAGACCACTAGGTTCAAAAAATTGAGAAATAAGGAAATTGCTTCGATGAAAGTTCATTGGAGGAATTAGCTAGTTGAGGGTGCTACTTTGGAGGCCGAGGCCGATATGATGTCGTTATCCTCATCCCTTTCCCTATGTGATTACTCTAGCTGGAGGTATTTAGTTCCTCATAGTTTACTCTTTTGGTGTCATGTGTCTTAGGTATTTCCATGATTTCCTCATTAATGCATGTTCATGAAAAAAAGCTTAATTTTTTAGGAAAATGAGTTAGTTGATTGATTTCCTCATGTTTCTATGCATTTTAGTATGAGTTGCATATAGACTTCATGATTGGATGTTTTCAACATGCTTTAGCTTTGAGTTGATGTTTCCTCCTCTGATATGTGCATTTATGTGATTTCATGCATGTTGAGCTGTTAGGTTTAAGTTCCTATCTTTCTTATGATGTTTTGAATATCATTCAACGACAAATGTTCCCAAGAGGGAGATATTGTAACACCTGGAAAAGAGAAGGCTAGAAAAGGGGAAAACCAGGCAAGTCACCAGCCCAAAGATGGGCCATGGGACTCCCCACAGAGCCCTTGATGGGCCAGGATGGGGACTACGACCCGTTATGAGGCTCGTGAAAGCTTGTGAGAGCTTCTACGGCCAGCTTCCCTCCCATAGAGGCCGATATGGCTCGTGGAGAGGTTGAAAGGCCGTCAAAGGGGTTGTTAATTAACCCACCAGGAAGGGGTTCCTCCCTTGCCACTGGTCAAGGACCACTGCGGCCATAAAGGCCCGTGGTAACTTTGACGAGCTGTCAAGGCTGCCATAGTAGTGGCATAATAAAGACCCTCAGTCAAGGGCCTCTTCACGACCCGGTTCACAGGCCATGGAACTGTTGACGGGTTGTGAAGGCCATCGTCAGGTAGGTTTGTCACTATTTTTAGTCAGGGTCTTTGGGTCTTTTCCAAATTGTTTTAATTCAATACCATGTCATTTTAACCTTAACCCAAAGTCCTATATAAAGTTCTTTACCCCCCAAAATCACCCATTCAATTTTTTCTCTCAATTTACCAAAAATAAGTTCAAGTTCATCGTGCCCAAAATATTTCTCTCTCTTGAAGAAGAAGAAGAAGAAGAACAAGGAGTCAAAAGTTCCTTTATAGAATGATTTAACTTTGTCTTTGCATGAGAATGAAAAGGTCCTTTTAAGAATGATTTAAATCTCTATGCATTGTTGTCATACTTGGTACATATTTGTACTAACGCATACTCTTGTCTACATAGTTTTCTCCAATATAGGTTCCGACGTTACATATTCTCATCCCTGGGGCCAGGAGTCACCTTGATCGTACCAATTAGTGGTGACTCCTCATGTTTTGAGGACCGAACCTTTTATCATTTTCAGTTGTTACTTTCAGATATTGTAGTGATGTCGGGGTAACGTCACAGTCACTCTTGATGTAATAGATGGCTATTGAGACTATGTAGACTTTTGCTTCATTTTATAAACACTTTATGCTATGACTTGTTTTTTAAATCTATTGTTTTTCTATTATCTTGTTTAAGCATGCTAAATGGCTTGTGTAGGGCCTCTCGGGGGTCCTATATGCCATGTTACTCCTAGGGTGAACATTGGGTCGTGATAGTTTGACGAACCATCAGACCTCCGACAAGCCATCAATCGTAGTGCCATACATGTTGTCACGACCCGAGCCTACACCCTGGACGTGACACGGCGTACAAGACTCCAAAAAGTCTCATACAAGCCTTATAGCATGTCATCACATAAGATAATAGAAATATAGTGCGGAATTTAAAACTTTTCTTTACAATCAAAGTCATTTTTCGTAAAAGCAAGCGGAAGTCTTTCTATACTTTGTCTCAAACCATCTACAACACATTGAATAAAACTTTGGGACATAACCCATACAAAAGCTATAAACATGAAATAAAAGACATAAAGGGAAATAGTGGGTTCGTCCTCGAAACTATGAGGACTCACCAAATCTTCATCTCCTTGCTCCTTAGAAACCTATCTTCCAAGAAGAGAACATCAAGTCTCCAAACCCTACACTTTTGTAAAAATGTAGAAATATGGGTTAGCACACAAAAATGTACCAAGTATGATAGCTATGAAAAAACCATGCTTAAAAAGGACATTTTGGTTGAAAACCATGCTATATGCCAATTTTGAGAAAACATCATGAACTTTAGCAAAAGGCATAAGATACAATCACATTCAACATATAAGCCATTTCATCACATTAGAACATTCACCTTAAGTAATCCTAAGCCATACTTGTGCAATCTATGAATAACATACTATACCACCATCCATACAAAGTACCACTTTAAGACCACCAAAAGTGAACTTACCATTCTTCCTTTTCATCTTTAGACAATATTCATACATAAGGAACATACACATTTCATAAGTCATGACAAGGAAAGTAACCCATAATACAATCCAAGTAAAGCATACATCATTTCATTAAGCATTTAAATCAGCCTTCTCATTAGCTTCATTTAGAGCACATTCATTCATTAGAGATTAAGACATTAGAGAATCACACCATAGTCCTCTCAAAGCCTACTTTTGCAATACATGGATGGAATCCCATACTACCACCCACACTTAATAGAACTTCTCAAGCAATCATAGCACGTATATGACATGATGGGAATAAGCATTAAGCGACATAGACCATGTGAGCTTTACATGGAAGCTGGTGTCTATCCTACACCGTAAAGGGTTGGTCTACTTGCCTAAGGTAGGACCGGTAACATTTTAGCTTAGCTGGATCCACTAGCTAATAACCTATGTGGGCACATAATTATGGGATAAGAAAGATGTTAATTGAAACCCGGCCTAACGTAGGGAAAGCTTCCAGCTTACCATATCCACTCGGTTCTTAGCCTCCATTCCCATAGAGTAGTTCATTCATATTTACATTATTGTACTTGGGAGGGCCACCAACATTAGGTCTAACGACCCAAAGTACATTACACATGAAAGGGCCACCACCATTAGGTCTACCTATTAAAGGTACATTATGAGGATAGCCCATTGAATACTCAAGAAAGAGCCACCAGCATTAGGTCTACCAATTCAAGGTTCATCATTTCACACATGAAAGGGCCACCAACATTAGGTCTACCGATTCAAGGTTTATCATCACATTAGTTTCTAAACTCATCATGAAGGGCTACCTACATTAGGTACCGGTTCAAGACATAGCCTAGAATACTTCATCATTCATTTATGAAAGGGCTACCAACATTAAGTCTACCGATTCATGGTTTATCATTACATTCATTGATAGACTCCTCATGAAAGGGCTACCAACATTAGGTCTACCGATTCAATTTTCATTAAGTCAAGATACATTCATTACACAAGAAGAGGATGCCTAAGCCTACCAATTCAAGGTACTTCAACCAAGATCACATTCATTTATACAAGAAGAGGATACCCTAAGCCTACCAATTCAAGATGTATCAATCAACATTACTTTTAAGAAGAGAATGCCCTAAGCCTACCAATTCAAAATGTAACATTACATTATAGAAACCATTCACATTCTATCATCATCATTCATAAGGGTTAATTGAGAATAAGCTTTCAATACTAACACAATTGCATTCTAAACATGATCATAATACTTTTATTGAGATTACACACATATACTTCACATCATGATCATACATAAATCCTTCATGAAATTGCCCTCCAAGGCTATGAATCAATCTCAACCCAAAAATATATAATACTACATTATATAAGGGGAATATCATAATTCAATAACTAATTCAATATAGACATAAACAATTCTACATGATCCCATAATCAATCAACCCAAATCACAAACTTCCAATTTAGTATTTTGGGGGAAACATGGGTTCATGGGGGAAAATCATTATAATTCACCATTAATTCACCAATTCATTCATAATTCATCACATATAAACCTTTGAAAACGTTTTGGAATTGAACCCATGCTTAGATTGAAACCCTACCTTTTGGGGGGATTTTGGAAACTTGAAATCATCTTTTGAATGAAACTTAATCAAGGATGTAGACTACCATACCTTGATGGAAGAAAATCTGAGAAAATTGGGCGAGAAAGGTCAAATCTTTAGCTTCAAAGCTTGACTCCTTCTTCTCCAATGGTGGTTTCTAGAGAGAGAATATTTGGAGAGGAGGGTAGTTTCTATTTAGTGTTTTGAGAATAATGAATTCAAAAAGGGATTTTAATACTTTTAAAAGCCTTGAAATACTCTAATTAATCAAAATAAACCGACCTTTAACTCATTTAACCACCCTATGAATTTACCAAGTTTCCCCTCACTTGGCCGAAATTGGATAGATTTCAGTGGTGACTCACGAAACCCCACCCACGGACCGTGGGTGGGTCCACGAGCCGTGCTGGCTAATCGTGGTTGGTGACTGGAACCAAGGAGGATATGGGGAGGTCAAGCCTAGACCCACGAACCCCACCTACGGGGCTTGAGTCCACCCACGGATCGCGGGTGCCCATCCGTACGTCAAGAAGTTTTGGCAGCTTTTGCTCTTTGGGGTAGCTTGGGGTTAGGCTTTAGGGTCCTCCTCAAGAACCCTTGGTTGGTCCTTGGGGGGTCGTACCTTGACGTTTAACCCCTGAACCCCTCAACCTAAGCTCGGGAATACATCTTACAACATGAAACCTCACATCAACTCAATAACACACTTGTTAGGCTCTAGTTTCACCTATTCATTTTTCCAAGTCATTACACATGTAGGGTTACAACTTCTCTCAGAAGAGCACATGACAGCCAAAGTGACTAACCATTAGGAAAAGCATTAGAGGAGCTTGGAAACTACATCTTTCTTAATATTTTTTAAACTTCAAAATTCATGTAACTAAAAATAGTATTTTTAGGGTTTATTTTACTATCATATTTTTAGCAAAGAAGAAGAAAACAGTCCTAACTCCTCTCTAAAGGGTCCCCTATCATCAAAGCAAAGATCTACAAGATTTGAACACGGTTTCACCCTCGGAATGTTCATAGAGATTGTGTTACTTCTTTCCTCCTCGTTCATTGTGATTTGGAGGATTCTTCATAGTGAAGGAGTTTCGTTTTTTAGGTGGTGTTGCTGCTGTTTGGAGGTAATAATTCTTACCCTTCATTTTATTGAGTGAGTCCAAGTTATATCTATTCTATATAAGCAAGAACACGAATGGATGGCTGGAAAATCATATTTGGATAGTTATGAGATACTGGGCTATTTTTGAAGTTTTTCTGATGTTGTTGTTGCTGGAATTTTCAGAAATGATTTGTTTGTGTGTGGTTGTTGTTGATATGAGTCTAGAAGAGAAGAACAAGTATAGATAGGTAAATAATTGTAAGATAAATAAGTGTAACATTGGTTCTATTATTGCATTGAAATTTGAATTGTTTTCTTCTTGGTTCAACGTCTTGTGTTTGTGGGGAATGTTTGTTATTGAAGAGATTGTTTGTTATAAAGGAGATATGCTAAAATACTATAAGCTCCATCAATTTTAATTTAAGGTTCTACCCTTTTATTCTCTTATTGCTTATGAAGAGAAATAAATGATTTCAAACATAATTATTGGATGAACTCACAGGATGGTGATCGGAAGCCATAAGTTCAAGTTATTATGGTTATATTGAATAATTATAGGATTGTATTACATATATATATATATTGGATTTAATTATTTGAAGACTCATGGTTCTGATTTGGTTGTGGTTATCTTGGGGTTGGAAAGGAGGGGTGTTGCGATACGCCGAGTTTTTATTGTTGCACATGGATAATCTAGTTGGTTGTTGTTGACTATTGGGTAGTCCTCCACTTGTTAATAGTTGCTGCAAAAATGTATGTTATGTCATTAATTTGGGCTTGTAATTTGGAGAAGAAAATGTAATGAAACATACATATAAATAGGGTCTGGCGAGCTAATCACTCTACTAGTAAGCTCTAAATTTCTACTTTGACCCTAACATGATAATATTCTGCCTATAATTGTTGTGTGACATGACTTTCTGTAGATTACACACTGTAAGGAAGAGGTACAATCCATATTAATACCGCAAGACCAAGAATTGAGGTATGTTAAGGCTAAGCGATGTACTTCCTTTGAGCGCGAATTTTGGAATCCTAAATTGTCAAATGTTTTACTATTCTATTGCTATAAAGACCTTTTATGAATGGCATTGAGATTGTAGCTGGCGTACTTTTGTGACTCCATTATGTTGTTATTCCACTCGTTCAGTTATATAAGGTATTCGGCGTTTTTATGTCATTTTGTTGATTCTCTTGACTATAGGTCCATGTGTACAAATTCTTATTCTTCTTTAGGTGATGTAACTTAAAAGATTAGGGATGAACAATATGAATTTGAAATCAGTTCTCCTTCCTCGCTAATTTATATTTTAAAAAAACTTTAAAATAATACGTTGATCTCCAAAACTCTTAAATGTAACTCGTATATAACTACTAAAGGAAACATTTTTTGAAATACTTTCTTTTACAAACTACTAAGGAAACATATATAGAAACTAAATGAAGAACTTTAACCTCTATATGAACATCCTCATGTTTAAGCTACCTTTCTAAATCCGTGATAAACGTTCCAGTTTGATCTGCATGTATATGAGGTTCTACGAGACATTTACATATGATACGAAAGTGATTATGAGATTATGAGAACAAGAGTACCAATGGGCCAAGATTGGCAACATAATTATGGTAACACAAATGTATTATGAATCCATGACATGACATGCTATACATTCTACTTCCGAGCTATAATCGGAAGGTATGGGGCCTATTGCCTATATTTATACATATGAGACACAGATGGCCACAAGATGGCAAATATGATGTCGGTTCACTACCAGAAGGTACCACCATTGCTAGCACTTGGTTGGGTTTGACATGCATTTCATCTATATTTATGTATTCACGACATACGATTATGCAAGAATAAAATGCATATTTAATTTATGTAAGGTTGGATGTGAGCCATGGAGGCTATCAAAGTTTCTGGTTCATGTGGTATCTGTATTACCCTTTTTACAACAACTATTTATGATTCTATGTTCTGCCTTACATACTAGTACATTTTTATTTGTACTGTCGTCCCATTGTCTGGGGACGCTGCAGTTTTTTCGTGCGTGCAGGTCTAGGTAGGGATTCTGATTGACCCCTCCGCTAGGATTCGGGGTTCAGCTAAGAGTTGGTAAGCTCCACCTCTTCAAAGAGATTTCATAAGATGTTTAATTTTGTTGTACAGTTTGGGTATAATCGGTGCCTTCTCCCGACTTGTGCTTAAGACATTCTTAGAGGCTATTGTGGACACGATTTCTAGGTTTCTTTCTACAGCTTCTAATATCCAGCCTCATCGGCTAGCTAGTACTTTATTATCTTTGGCTTGTCTACCTTCGTCAAAATGAGTTGTTGTTATTCAGGTTATTACCTTAATGGTCCAGCCATAGTATTTTAGATGTTATGTTGCCCAACCTTCCAGACTCAAAGTTGAGTCAGTTGGTATGTTTCAGTGTCTTACTCGATCGCATAAGGTATCAAGTCCAATCATGCCTCCCCTAGTTTGGGGCGTGACAACAATTCTCTATCTCTGAGGGTTTGGAGAATTACTCTGAGATGACTAGCATGATCCTCCTCATTCCTCAAATAAATCGGAATGTCATTGATAAACACGTTAACAAACATAACCAGATATGGCTTAAACACTCTATTCATAAGGTCTATGAACGCTGCAGGAGCATTATTTAAGTCGAAAGACATAACCAAAAACTCATAGTGACCATAACGAGTCTTGAATTATGTCTTCGGGATGTCACTTTCTCTTACTCTCAATTGGTGATAGCCAGATCTAAGGTCAATCTTATAAAATCAAGTGGCACCCCAAAGTTGATCAAATAGATCATCAATTCTCGAAAGGGGATACTTATTCTTTATAGTAACCTTGTTCAATTTGCATTAATGAATACACATCGTAATAGAACCATCTTTCTTCCTCACAAATAAGACCGGAGCGCCCCAAGTTAAGACACTAGGTTGAATGAAACCCTTATTAAGAAGATCTTTCAACTGCTCTTTTAACTCATTTAACTCAGCTAGAGACATTCTATATGGAGGAATGTAGATAGGTCGAGTATCAGGAAGAATATCTATACCGAAGTTTATTTCTCTCTTAGGAGGGACTCCAGGAAGATCATCTGGAAAGACCTATAGGAACTCACTCACAACTGGAACTAATTCAATAGGTGGTGTCTTAATACTAGAGTCATTAACTCAGACTAAGTGACAGATGCACCCCTTGAAAACTTAATCTATGGCCTTAAGGTACGAAATAAAACGACCCTTAGGCACCACTGAACTACTCTTCTACTCTATAACTAGCTCATGAGGAAAGTGGAACTTAACTACTCGAGTTCTATAATCAACTGAGGTATAACAGGCAAGAAGTCAGTCCATACCTAGAATAACATCAAAGTCCACCATGTCTAACTCGACTAAGTCATACATGGTGTCCCTGTGATTTATAGAAATGGTACAATCACGATAAACTCTATCAGCTAGAATGGACTCGCCAACAGGTGTGGAAACACTTAAGGGCTCAAGAAGTTTCTCGGGAAGAATATTAAAAATCATAGCAATATACAGAGTCACAACAGAAAGACTCGCACCTGGAACAAACAATGCATATACATCAAAAGTAAAGACTTTGATCATACCAGTGACAACATCTGGTGAATTCTCTTTCTCTTGGTGACTGGTAATAGCATACAGATGGTTTGCTCCTCCACCTATCTGTGAAGTAGCTCCTCTAGGTGCAGCTTAGTCTTGCAGAGCCACTGAAAAGATTGGGCTATATTGCCTCCAATACCACTACCTTGCCTGTGCTTAGGGAACTCTCTCATAAAGTGACCTATCTGAACACACTTGAAGCAACCCATGGAGCTATTATGACACGCTCATGGGTGGTTCCTACCACACTTAGCACAAGTAGGGGTCCACTTGGCCCATTGTGCCACACTACCCTAAGATTAAATAGGTCTAGCTCTGAAGTTCTGCGAATTCTAATTCCTGAACTCACCTCTGTTCTTTGGTGCAGGTTCACTAGCAGATGATGGAGCAGGTATAGTTGGATTTTGTTGGAAAGATGACCGGTTCCCATTACCGGCCTTTTGCTACCCAGACTCATTACCTATTGTCTTAGACTTCTTGCTGCGGAACTCTTCCCTATCTCTCAACTTGTCCTCTTCAACCTGCGGCACACGGATCAAAAGTCTTTCTATGTCTATGTCCCCTATCAACATATCAGCCTTACCTCTTTGCTTGACAGACGAGACAACCCAGACACAAACAAGCTCATCCTGCTCCTCATAAGCAATCATCTCCGGAGCATAGCGGGACAGATGAGTGAACTTGAGGTTGTATTCATGCACACCCATGGATTACTTCTTAAGATTAAGAAATTATCTTACCTTTGCCTCTCTCAACTCACGGGGAAAGAAACGCCCCATAAAGGAACTTTCAAACACAACCCAGTTCACAATTGGTGCCCTTTAAGCTCTACTCTTCTTCCACTGCTCATACGAGATCCTTGCAATACCATTGATTTGGTATGAAGCTAACTCCACACGCTCTTCATCTGCAACATACATCACCTCAAATACTTTTTGGAGTTCCTCCACAATGTTTTTTGGATCCTCAATGACACTTGATTTTATGAAGTCGGGAGGATTCATCCTTAAGAACTCACGGATCCTAGATGTATCAGTCACATCCTGACGAATCCCTCTCAGTTTCCCAGCTTAGCTGGTCACCACTTGACTCAACATCTAAATAGCATCCCGGAACTTAGTATTAGTGACCTCTCCTTGGGATTGCACTGTTGGTGCATTTGAGACCCCTTGATTTTGGGGATCAACATTTCTCCTAGTAGAACGACCTCAAACAGCTCTTCGTGGAGGCATGATCTGAAAGATACGTGCAAGAACAAATTAGAAGAAAACTTTTATGGATTTGAACTCTAGTTCCTAAATGTCATAGCGTCCTAATTATAGATGTGGCGTGCTTCACACTGATAACCAGGACTCTACACACACAGCTTCATAGACACCCTAGGACTCTTGAACTTTGTGGTCTGATACCAAGATTGTCACACCCCGAGCCTACACCTAGGAACTCAAAAGTAAAGATTAAACTCAAAAGTCTCAAAATACATAACTCAAAATATTTCGGAAAAACATTCAACTAGCCAAAAGAGGTAACTCAAGTCTTGAACATTAACAATTAAAAATGGAGAAGACTTCTCAAAACACTATTGTCTATGAAGCCTCTAATTACTATGAGGGAAGTTCAGAGAAGACACATGACCTCCTAACAAAACTGAAAGTAGATTTGGAACTCTCCGAAGCAAGGAGGCTCACCAAAGCAACTCTGGAACTGCAAGTGGTATCAACGGAGCGCATGTTAATGACACTAATTACCTGTATCAACATCATGAAAGATGCAGGCCAAATGGCATTAGTACATGGAATGTACGAGCATGCAAGGGGAACTCTAAAGCACATACAAGAGCTTGAATTGATAAAAGGAAGAACATACTCACCTCATTTCAACTCAACTCAAGGATACTCAAAGATACTCAAACTCGGAAATACTCAACTCAGTTCAATATAAAGCAACAATAAAGATACAATATAGATAAAGTTTTTAAAACAGTGGATAATAATTCAGTGTATTTAATAATACAATAATAACTCTTTTACTCTTATTTGGGAGCTTCTCAAACCAACAACCATCAGTATGAGCTATGTGATGGTACAGTGTCTTGCCCACGCTGCTAGAAATGTCATATACCTTGCCAGAGTATAATACATCCTCAACTAAGTGGATCCACTAAGCTATGCTTTAAAACAATAAGGAATCATCTAAAAAGCCATGTTGGCTTACATGGTTTATGAGGACTTTGATTTGTCTGAACTCGTCCCCATATTGGTGCTCAATACTACTCCCAATAATATAACTCATGATCATATGTTTAAAAACATTTCTTCATCCTCAAACTTTGAGATTATTACTCAAAAGGTTCTCTTAAAAGAGATAGTGCTCAAAAACTCCTCGTGAACTCATTTGGAAATCAAAGTTTCCTCTCATTTTAAATGTAAAACATTTACTCTTGGGAATACTTAGTTCTCTTATATTCATTTGGAAAACATGAACTCAACTCTCCTCATCCTCATGCTCAAATACTCAAGCCTTAAAACAAGTGTTAAAAGTTTGTAA
This sequence comes from Solanum tuberosum, assembly GCF_000226075.1. Taxonomy (NCBI): domain Eukaryota; kingdom Viridiplantae; phylum Streptophyta; class Magnoliopsida; order Solanales; family Solanaceae; genus Solanum; species Solanum tuberosum. The sequence continues at coordinate 428,232 of NW_006239357.1, forward strand.
AGGACTTCTCAAAATGACTCAAAGGACTCCCTCAAACTTTACTCTTTAACTCTCTTGAATTTGAAATGTGAATATAAGAGTTATGATTCATAATATATATGATCTCTCGATCAATAATGAAGGTTTAAATAATTAGGATTAAGAAGAGAATGAAAGCTCAACTCAAAGGAACAAGTACGAAATGAGAACGAAGATGAAAAGTGGTGTGACGATTTTGGCACAGGGGTGGCGCGTCATGCAAGTACTCCCATTAATGGGGGTCATTTCTGTCGCACGGCTGGCATATTGGGGGCGCGGCGCCCTAACCCTTTTCCAGATAGTTTCGACGAATTTTTCTTCTCAATTTTTGGCCCTAATTTACCTAGAATTAATTGATTTCTTCCAAACTCTCTTAGATTCATAAACCCAACATAATTAAATAAAAATATACTGAAATATCCTCAAGAACAACCCTAAAACTCAAAAACCTCGCCTCAAGAACTCATCAAACCTCATTAATAACGAATGAAGAAAAAAACTTCAAGAAAACTCATCAAGAACCTCAATACACAGATTTCATGGACGAATTTGATAAAGAAACTCATGATTGGTGTGAGGGTGAACTAACCCATCACTATGATAACTTACATACATCGAAGGAATCAAATTCTTGGTGAAAATCCTCAAAGATCATAAGAAATCTTGAACGCTTGAAGCTTTTCTCCCTTTCCTCCTCTTGAACTTTACCCTAACCTTCCAAACCTTTTTAGTCTTTAGCGTAAAATGATTTTAATCAGCTTTGAACCCTAATTTGGGTGAAAAACGTGTGGACTTAGTGGGGTAAGAAAAAGACCAACATACCCCTCCTTAATTCGGTTGAATTTTCTTAACAGGACAAGCTGAACTCAAACATGCATATCTCCCTCATCTGAACTTGGAATTTAGCAAACTCAGCGACGTTGGAAAGAAGACTCAAAGACCTTTCATTTGATATCTCATGGATCACCTAAATCATCTTGTTGTTAGAAAAATAGTCTGTTAGATAGAGTCCTATTAGCAAATAAGGTCAAGTTATTTCAGCTTTGTCCTAGTCTTTAGGGAGTAGTTTATCATGGCTTTACTTCCTATTTTTTAAGAGTTAGTGGTTCCAGTTTTTTTTTAGCTTCAAACGTTATGTATTTGTCATATAAAATCTGCAGTTGCAGAGCACAAAACAAGCAGCAAAGTAGTTCCCTTTCTTCTCAACGTTTCGACTCATTTTCTCTGTTTTTGTTTACTGTCTGTTTCATTATCTTGCTTTTGTTTACAGTAGTATCAGAGCGAGCATGAGATTCTGCAGTAATACGAAAGAAGCAGCAATTCTAGAGTGAAAAGAAAATAGCAGTAGCTAAACTTTTTTTTCCTCTTTTCGTTTTAACTCATGACATCAGATAGTACTTTCATACAAGCAGCGATTCCACGCTTTGATGGTCATTATGACCATTGGAGCATGCTAATGGAGAATTTCTTACGGTCAAAGGAATATTGGCCAATTGTCGAGGACGGGATCAACACTCCAGCGGAAGGCGAAACTTTGATGAATGCTCAAAAGGCAGAATTGGAAGCAAAAAAGTTGAAAGATCTGAAAGCGAAGAACTATCTCTTTCAGGCTATCGATCGTCCCATCCGAGAAACTATTCTTTGCAAAGAAACTTCTAAGGATATTTGGGAGTCTATGAAGAAAAAATATCAAGGCACTACCAGAGTGAAGCGTGCACATCTTCAAGCCTTGAGAAGGGATTTTGAGACCTTACAGATGAAGGAAGGAGAGTCTGTAATGAGTTATTGTGCTAGAACAATGGAGATCAGCAACAAAATGCGATTCCATGGAGAGAAGATGAATGATGTCATAATTGTTGAGAAGATACTACGCTCTTTGACGCCGAAGTATGATTATGTCGTTTGCTCCATTGAAGAGTCAAAAGATATAGATGAGTTATCGCTTGACGAATTGCAAAGTTCCATACTAGTGCATGAACAGAAGATGAATCGCAATTCAACTCCTGAAGAGCAGGCCCTGAAAGCTTCTACTTTTATTCCTTCCAATTAAAGAGGAAGAGGTAGAGGTAGAGGAAGAGGAAGAGGAAGAGGAAGAGGGAGAGAAGACCGTGGAAACAGAGATGGAGGCAGAAATTTTAAGGTCAATAATGACTACGGCAAAGGCCGAGGAAAGAATTTTGACAAATCAAAGGTAGAATGTTATCGATGTCATAAATTTGGTCATTATCAATCTGAATGTTATACTAGGTTGCCTAATGAGAAGGACGAGAAGTCAAATTTTGTTGAAAGAAAGGAAACTGAGACCTTGTTGATGGCAGCACAAGCACATGAAGAACCTTTGCAAGATGTTTGGTATCTGGACACAGCCTGCAGTAATCACATGAGTGGGAGTAAGTCTTTCTTTTCTTATTTAAATGAAGGCTTTCGTTCTAAAGTTAGTTTTGGTGATTGCTCTCTGTGGATGCAATGGGAAAAGGTGGTATTAAAATTAAAGCCAAGAATGGTTTTGAAGAAATAATATCAAATGTGTTATATGTTCCCGCTATAAAAAGCAATTTATTGAGTGTAGGACAGTTGCAAGAGAAAGGGTATTTTATTCTCATTGGAAAAGGTGTTTGTGAGATTTCTAGTCCTACTAGAGGAGCTATTGTTGTTGTGAAAATGAATTCAAACAGGTTATTTCCCTTGAACATTGAGAGTATTAAATCATGTCTGAAGGCGGAAGTGAAAGATTCTTCCTAGTTGTGGCATTTTAGATATGGTCACTTGAATTTTGGTGGATTAAACACTCTCCAACAGAAAAATATGGTGATAGGCATTCCAGAAATTCTCATCCCCTCCCAAGTTTGTGAAGAATGTGTTGTTGGCAAACAACATCGTTCTCAATTTCCAAAAGGGAAGTCGTGGAGAGCAAAAGCTATTTTGGAACTAGTGCATTCATATACTTGTGTCCCAATTAGACCAATTTCTAATGGAGGTAAAGGGTATTTCATTACCTTTACAGATGATTACTCACGGAAAACTTTGATGTATTTTTTGCAGGAAAAATCAAAAACTTTTGGAGTGTTTAAAACCTTCAAAGCTCATGTAGAAAATGAAACTGGAAAGGCCATAAAGACTCTTTGAACTAATCGTGGTGGCGAGTATTGCTCAAAAGTCTTTAAAGATTTTTTGTGAATCTAATGGAATTCGAAGAGAGCTTACCACTGCTTATACACCACAACAAAATGGTGTATCGGAGAGAAATAATAGAAAAATAGTCTGTTAGATAGAGTCCTATTAGCAAATAAGGTCAAGTTATTTCAGCTTTGTCCTAGTCTTTAGGGAGTAGTTTATCATGGCTTTACTTCCTATTTTTTAGGAGTTAGTGGTTCCAGTTTTTTTTAGCTTCAAACGTTATGTATTTGTCATATAAAATCTGCAGTTGCAGAGCACAAAACAAGCAGCAAAGTAGTTCCCTTTCTTCTCAATGTTTCGACTCGTTTTCTCTGTTTTTGTTTACTGTCTGCTTCAGTAGCTTGCTTTTGTTTACACTTGTGCTGAAAGTTATAGCCATTTGAAGTTGGCCCAAAACTCACAATTGAAGACTAACTTGCACAAATCTCAAATTAGCTCTTTCCAATTTAGTTCTTTCTGAAATTAGTTGTTTCTAAGAACGAGGTGTTACAGACACATCCTATAAAAAAGAGAGATGAATTCAGTCTTGAACTAATTGTGGCAAAACAAAAGGAAAAACCATGGGCTAATCCCATGATCTCCACTATGTAGGAACTACGAAACTAATCCAAGGATTCTTTTGAGTAATATTATTATACAATTCTACTATTTAACTTTATTTGTTTAATCCCAGGGTGAAGCAAAGAGTACTTGTCTTGTCTAAATCGGCCTATTCTCCCCAAACAAGCATAAAATTAGAATATCGTAGACCATAGTAGTGATAGTTGACATAAATACTTCGGAAAAAAACTACCTAAAAGTTATGATAATTAAAACTTTAAAACATTTAAAATATATATGATAAAATTACAAAAAATATCATATAACTCGAAACATTGAAAGTAAAAACTTCTCTAAATCAAGAAGTAAACTTTTTTATATAAATAAAATAAAATTCCACCGAAAATTTGATATTTGCATTTAAAATTTAATTAAATACGAATTTAAGTCGAGATAGAAAGGTAGAGAAATAAAGCCTCCTTTTACTGAAAAGCAAAGTAAAGATAGTGTTTCGTTAATATTGAGAATTGTCTTTAATTCTTTCTATTTATTTTAGCAAAAGTGTAAATCATGTGATAAGACTAATTTTTTGTTTTGATATCTTGTTCGTTTTAATTTATTTGTTTTAATTTAATTCAAGATAAAAATTTACAAAGTACTTCCTTTTTATTTTATGATTTAAAATTAATATTATAATTATAATGTATCATAATATATTTTTTAACATTATGATTTTAAATATGCCACATAAAATGTTGGAATTCAAAAATTACAACCAAGTTAAGAAAAAGGGATTATTTTTGGGGAAAAAAAGAGAAATAAATAATGTCTCAGTTTGAAATTATCTATCGTGTGTTAAGATGTCCCACATCGGTAGAGGGGTAGAAAATTTGGTCTCCTAATATGGACTCGGACAAACCTCCCCTCATGAGCTAGGTTTTGGGGTTGAGTTAGGTCCAAGTGTCATATCTTTACATAGTATCAGAGCTAGGTCCATCCCAATTTGTTGTTCACCGATGATGGACCCCCATTTAGAAGTGTTCACGCTCCAGTTGAGGTCTGGGCGTGCGGGGGAATGTTAAGATGTCCCACATCGGTAGAGGGGTAGAAAATTTGGTCTCCTAATATGGACTCGGACAAACCTCCCCTCATGAGCTAGTTTTTTGGGTTGAGTTAGGTCCAAGTGTCATATCTTTACATCGTGACTTTTAGGATAAATTATCTCAATTTATTTATCATTTTAGAAGTTTAAGACAATTGTTTTTCCTATCATTATACCTTAGTTCTACTAATTATTCTTGAGTACTACAAAAACCTCAATTATGTATAGATGACATATTTTTAGGTAAGAAAAATACTGTAAGATTTATTATTATTTTTTTTAAAATCAAATTTATTATTTTGGGGGGAATGATACTTTAATATTGAATTTTAAACTAATACTAATAGTTTATTATTTAATTTTTATCAATGTGTAACATTTTCTCCATGTAGAATGTTATGTGACAAGATTTTTTTAAATAAAAGAGAGAATGTAATATACACACCACTGAACTATGTTTTCTAAATTAATGAAATTCACGCTCTTAATAATTCAGGTATAAAAACATGATACAATTTAGGTTATCTGTAATATTCTACTCTAAAAAGAACACGACAAATAATTTCAACCTCTAAAAGTAAATTCAAAAGAGGAGAGTACATAGCATTCACACAAAGATGTTGATGACATTTTTCAGTTGCTTACTTTACTAATTATAGTGCACTTTTACCAGTATAACAAAAAGATAACCAACTACTTAATCCCATACCAAAATCTACATATACACACATTCATTATCAAACACTACCATTTATTTAATTTTTCCCCCCAATTTTTATATTTGTGTTCTAAATTTTCACCATGTCTACTAAAACAATTACCAAAATCTACCTATTTCTTGTTTTCCTGCATTTATTAACAGTACAATTGAGGAGCTGTAATATTTTTGAAGCAAGTTGGATTTTTTATGAATCTTATCCAATTTATAATTCTTTACAGTGTCCATTTATAGACCAAGGTCTTAATTGCATCAAAAATGGAAGAAAAGATAAAGCCTACAGATTGTGCCCTCCCCAGGTAACATAAATGGGTTTTATTTTTCCTATAAAATTTCATGTTTATCGAGTCGAAGCTAGAATTTTGAGTTGACGGTCTTATTTCTAAGTAAAAGTAGCTCACTGGATTCTTGGTAAAGTATGCTTATCTTAATTTAAGTAGGTGTTGTTCATGTTTAATTGTGAAAATAGAAAGAAAAAAAGTAGTTTTTTGTTTCAAAGTGAGAAATAATATTTGAATATTTGTGTTGTGTTTGACCAAAAACATAAAGGGAGCTAGAGTTATTTTTTAATTTTTGTGAGTAATTTGGAGTGAAAACATTTTTTTTGGAATATCTGAAAATTTATGAAAAAAGTAAAAACAAGAATTTTTGGATTATGACACATAAATAGAATTTTAGTAGTAATTATCTTGCAAATTATGAATATCTTAATTATGAAACATAAATAGAATAAATAATTTAAAAAAGAAAAATTATATATTAAGACATAAAGATAAAGAAGAATAAAATAATCAAAATTCCTTTTTAATTAATATTATCTTAACAAACATGTATATAAAAAACACGATAAGTATTTTGAGACGGAAAGAGCCAGGAAAAGGGAAGTATTACCCAACTGTTAATCTACATATTTCCACCTAATATTTTATTCATGATTTTAGAATGGATTATTGTTGAGTTTGCTTATAGTTACTGCAGTCATTTAAAAAAAAATATATGTTACCTAGTTTTAGGATGAATTTGAATTTTAAATATTTGTTAGGTTGTTTTAATTGTTGAGATATTTTAGGTTGTTTTAAATTTCAAATTATGCAGATTATATTTTTATGTTGGCTATTTAAAACTCCTCAATGCTTAATAAAATTATTGAAAGCTATTGAAAGACAATCAATCTATTGAGAGACATTTTCAATCATTTTGTGTTGTCCCATCTTTTTTGAAAACCACCAACAGTGGTATCAAGAGCTTCATTGATCTTAAGGAATCTATGAATTCTTCCAAAGACCTACCATACATTTTTAACACGCAAGGGCTACCCATTTTAACCTTTCAGGGCTACCTTTTCAACCCGTGCTTTTTCAACGCATAGGCTTTTTTAAACCATTTTTAATCAAAATAATGGCAAGAAACAGCCTCTCTTTGAATGCCCCAAAAATTCACTGGTGAAAACTATCAGATTTGGTCAATGAAAATGAAATTATATCTTGAAACCTATGATCTATGGGAAGTTGTAATGAAAGATATACCCTTACAACCTCTCCCTGCAAATCCTACCCTTGCTTAAATTAAATCTCATTCGGATGAAAAAATCAAAAAATTCAAAGCCAAAACTGTAATTCAAAATTCAGTTGCGAATTCGATTTTTCCTAAAATCATTGTTTGGGAGACAGCAAAAGAAGCTTGGGAATTTTTTTTTAAAAAAAAGTATCAAGAAAGTGACCGAGTAAGGCAAATGCAAATTTTGAATTTGAAAAGGAATTTTGAATCTCTTACGATGCAATAGGATGAAACTATTGTTAAGTATTATGACAAGATTTCTTTTATTGTTAATAAAATCAGGTTGTTGGCCAGGATATCAAAGATGACAGAATAGTAGAAAAAATATTTCTGACAATTCCAGAGAGATTCGAATCTAAAATTTCATCTTTGGAAGAGTCTAAAAATCTCTCTACTATTTCTGTTGAAGGACTAATTAGTGTTATTCAAGCACAAGAGCAAATAAGAGTCTTCATGCAAGATAATATTACCGAGGGTGCTTTTTATGCACAAACAGAAAAGAAAAAGATGATCATCCTCTTTGCAAATACTACAAAAGAAAAGCGCACTTGAAAATTTTTTGTTGGTGCAGACATGATGCAATATGTGGAAATTGCAAACCGGTCATGTTACAAAAGTGTGCAAGCTTATGAACAATCTTCAAGCACAAGTTGTAGAAGTAGAAATCGAGGAGGAGCAACTTTTTTAAATTGCAGTATCTAATAAGTTACCTAGTTTTAGGATGAATTTGAATTTTAATATTTGTTAGGTTGTTTTAATTGTTGAGATATGTTAGTTGTTTAAATTTCAAATTATGCAGATTATATTTTTATGTTGGCTATTTAAAGCCCCTCAATGCTTAATAAAATTATTGAAAGTCATTCAATCTATTGAGAAACATTTTCAATCATTTTGTGTTGCCGATCTTTTTTAAAAAGCACCAACAATTATGCTTTGTCACATAAACACAAGTTTATGCTCCCTCACTTATAATTTTCTAAGATTACTTATAAAGAAAAAAGATGATATATTTTCTAGGAGTTTTTTAAAGTTGATTAAGATTATATGTCAGCAGAAAATATATAAATATTTTATTTTTTGTGTTGTAAAATATTGGACTAAGATGGGCTTAAGTATCACGGTCAATAATGATTCGTATAGCTGAAATAATAGTTGTTATTTATACAGAAAAAGAAGAATTTCTTTGTGCTTGTTCAGCTGTACCCGTAACAGAAAATGGAACTATGTATACATGATTAAAGTTATTTTTATGTATATATAGTAGACATTGAATTTCCACTTGGCTTGTTTGTGTGTTTACTTTTTCATATATTCAACTCCTTTAGTTAAAATTCTGATTTTGCCACTATAATCAAATACTTGTTAAAATGATTTTTTATGGATTATGGCATACATAGGTTCAATGGTGAAGATTTCTTGAAAAACATCAAAGGAAAAAACATCAAAGGTTCTGAAAGGTTGCAATTTTCAGGAACAGTCATGACCGTTTGAAAGGTTGCAAACTTGTTGAAATGGTCATGTGGTTTCTGAAAGGTTGCAACCTTTCGGAACCAGTGCTTCTTGGCTATAAATACCAGTGATTCTTCAGATTTTTTACTTATGAAATTTTTTGATTTCTTCTTCTCTTCCACACAAATTTCATTCATGTACTTTACTGTCGTTGAGTGGCTCGCTGACACCAGAGTTTTGGGTATCAATACACTGATGATTGAGATCATTTTATCATGGGAGGACATATTCCAAATCAAACCTCATATACTAGAGGGAAATAATTTTCTTAAGGGGACATTGTGCATTCAGTGGGCTTGATTTTTTTTCCTTCTGTTATTACAGATTCTGGTACGTTTTATAGATTTTAGTTTTCGCTAATTAATTTTTGTTCTTCGCTGTGTGATTTAAACTTTGGTAACTTAGTGTTTCTGCAAAGTTTTTGTTATCACTAGTATTGTTTAGAATAGAAATTGCATAACAATCTTAAGGAAATTATATATATATATATATATATGTTAATCTGTGTTTCTGGTGGAGACAAAAACCTTCTTGGTTTTATACTCCTATTAAGTTTGCAATTTAAATTATTGCTTACTGAATCAGTGGTGTCGATTTTGTTTATCAGAAATGGCAATTGACAATGCTACGTCTTCGGTGGTTGTTGCTGCACCAACCCAAACTGTTGTACCACCAGTAGAGAAATCGGGAAAATTCTCTGGTGTGAATTTCAAAGGATGGCAGTAACGAGTATTTTTCTGGCTTAGCACTCTTGGTCTGCAGAAATTTATCAATGAAGAAACTCCAGTGCCCGTTGCTGATATAGATAGAGACAAATTCATAGTTATTGAAGCATGGAAACATGCAGACTTCCTATGTAAGGCCTACATTTTAAGTGATTAGAGCATGCCTTATATAATGTCTATAGTGCAATGACAACTTCGAAAGAATTGTGGAATGCACTTGGGAAGAAATATAAGACAGAAGATGCATGCTTGAAAAAGTTTGTGGCCGCAAAGTTTTTAGACTATAAATTGTCAGATAGCAAAACTATTTGATCACAAGTACATGAACTTCAACTTATTTTCCATGATATGATTGCTGAGGCCATGGTAGTTAATGAAGCTTTTCAAGTGGTTGTAATGATTGAGAAGTTACCTCCTTCGTGGAACGACTTCAAGAATTATCTAAAGCACAAACGTAAGGAAATGAAGCTTGAAGATCTTGTGATTCGGCTCAAGATTGTGGAAGATAACAAGACCGCCGAAAAGAAGTCTCGTGGGAGTTCGACAATAATTGGAGTTAATATTATTGAAAAAGCTCCTACCAAAGGCAAGAAGAGAAAGAAGTCCAAAATCTTGTGTGTCTTGAACATGTCACGTGAGTTGTGACAGGTTGAAATTAAGAATTGGTAAAAAAGGAAAGAAGCATTCTTTTCTTTGAACTTGGTAACTTTGGAAGGAGACATTCTTTTTATAGTGAAGAGAGTATTAAAACTACTAAAATTGAAAATACGAAGAAAATATGAAGTGCTTTTGCAAAAATAACAACATAGATTCCAACATCAAGCTATAAGCTAAGTTGCTTAGACTCTTCACTTTTGGTGCCACACCTGTGTCGACACGACATGGGTGTGGGATCCGTGCCCAATTTGGTCATCCAATTTTGGGTGCTTTGACCAAAATTGATGGGGTAAGTGTGGACAGTTTTAGTGATTGTCTGTAATAAATACGAAAGCTAAGGTGAAATTAAAGAAAATGAAATACCTTTTATATATAAATTTCTACGTTACTCATTTTCCTTTAATCTCCTTCCAGATTCTCCTCAAGTTCTCCCGTAATGTCTCATAATTTAGGTTTTCTAACTCTTCTTTTAGATACTTTAATTATTTTAGGTGAATCCCTACACCCGTATCCCTTCATGGATCCATATCACCGAATCTTCAAATTAGATCATGAAGGATCCAACATCTAGCTCTGCACATGTATTGGACACCCGCACCGAGTCCGAGCAACATAGGGTATAAGTGCTAAGAAACATACACCGCATTAACAACAAACAACAACATACCCAAGGAATGTTCCATCCTTCTTTCTATTAGGGCTTGGTCAAATATAGAGGACCAGGGATCTTATACATGTATCTGAGTGGTGTTAATTGGTTTTGTAGTTAAGCACGCAGGGACTAGAAGCGTAAAATATTTATAGATGCTTCTGAATGGGGAGTCTAAACTTTATGAGATACTGACAGGATGCTTCCTTATGCTAGATTTGCTCAATGTGAAATGAGCGTCGATGTCTGATGTCTCCAATTAGATGAGTAACTTAGAATAAATAATTGGGTTGTAAGGAGCAAGATATCTTTTGATGCTCAAATAAGATAAGAATTTACTGGAATGATAATCAACTGAATATATAAGACAATACCAATGCCTTTTATCTACTATTATACCTTCCTCTAAATGCTTTTTTGGGGCTCTGATAATCTTCTTTCTCAGGACTTGCACTACTATTTCTTGGACATTCCGCAGCTTCTATGAGAAGGTAATAACCTGAAGTTCTCTTCCCTTGATAGTTATTAGCATATTTTGACTACTCTCCACCATGCTGCTAATATTTGGTATAAGGTGAGTTTCTGGTACCTGAATTATGTCGCCTTTTTAGTGGGTAGGTGGTTTACATTGTTATCTTTCATGTGGGTTGTATGAAAGGAGAGGGAGAGAGTGTTTGAAGGGATAGAAATTGATTTTGTAAATGTAAGGATTAGCCTTTTTGTCTCTAGTTACTTTTTTGGTGCACCTATGAGGTCCCTACTTGTATAGGTGATTGAATGTCTTTTGTAGAGGACCATATTTTTGTATAGGTTCTCTATTTCTTGGTATACGTCTTATATACGGGATTTTCCTCAATCATTAACAAATTATTTAACCTTATCAAAAGAATTAGTGGGTGCTTTGTGAAGTATCCACTTAGAGAAATTATACTTATAGCCCATCTTTTGTGGCCTGCCAATGGAGTCATGACATCCATGCACTGAGTCATCAAATGACGCACGTCAAGAAGACCCAAGCCTACATGCACGGGCCCATCCCACAAAGTCCTACAAATGAAGACTCGGGCAGGACATTCTAGTTCATTTTCTCTTATTGGAGAGAATATATTCTCCACTTGTCCTTAGCTTTGCACATTTTGAAATGCCAAACTAAGATGTTTAAGTCGAATAAAGAACATCATCTCCATGCATTTATGCTTATATGGTGATTTTGAATAGAATTTGTTCTAAAAAGTTATTTGTCTCTTACTTTTTGTTTCTAGACATTCTATTATCTCATGATTTCCCTTCATGTTAGATTCTTCTTCAATACGAAAGGGATAGGACGCAAAACAGAGAGCTTCAACTTCCTATTGCTCCTCCTCCTGGTTTTTCGGGTGTCGTCAATCAGGTTACATTGTTGTTATGTGATAAATGGGGAAGCCTATTACCCTATGTAGTTAGAATTATCAACGTATTTTGACTTTTCTCAAGTTCTCAAAGTTGATCATGGAGATCCTTCTATAGTTGACTTCGGCGAAAATCAATATGGCCTTACTTTGGGATAAGGGCGACTAGGAAATACTTTTTTTATGTAAGGAGTAACTTAATTTAAGATTGACCATATATGGTTGTGCTCATTGTGTACCTTAAGTTTCTATTTGTTATTGTACACAATGTATAACTATTATTATATATTTTTTTTAAAACTAACTCCAGCATGTATATGGTCGACTATTTTTGAAGGAAGGAACAACAGTTGCTTTGAAGACATAGCTAACTCAATTCAGATTGCATACAAAGCTTTCTTTTGGTGTAAACTTTAAAGAGGAATTTGTAAATGAAGCACAATCAATACTTAGTTTCTTACAATACCTATAAGAATTGGATAGGGATTTTTTTCTCACTTGTAATTACTACAACACTTACTTAGTACTAGATTTTTAAGACATTACTTTTCTCTAAAAAGGACGTGTAGCTAATAACAAAAAGTGAATTCATTGTTCAATCGGAGTCCAGAGGCAGATCTAGGTTTTGTAATTTATGGGTTCCTACAATGATCAAGTTAATGTAAAAATAATTGGGTTCACAATCATCTTTTTATAAATACTTTGTGCATTTCTTAACCAACACAGGCTATGGAAAAAAAAACGGGGTCCCGTGAACCCATATCTCAAGGACTAGATTCCCCCTACCAGAGTCATCCATCAAGACACTCTACCTATCTATGTAAAACATTATCAACTACATGAACGATAAAAATCCAGCCTAGCTTGGTAGCACCAGCTTGCCATATGGTGATGGAACAGTCATATATTAAAGTCCTTAACAAAAGTGGGGTTAGTTGGACTAGAAATGATACTGGTATGTTGTATCAGTATAATACTTGTTGGTGGAGTTGGTGGGTGCACAACTCATGACTATCTCTTTGCAGTTCAGTCATCAAATGACGCACGTTAAGAAGACCCAAGCCTACATGCACGGGCCCATCCCACAAAGTCCTACAAATGAAGACTCGGGTAGGACATTCTAGTTCATTTTCTCTTATTGGAGAGAATATATTCTCCACTTATCGTTAGCGTTGAACATTTTGAAATGCCAAACTTAGATGTTTAAGTCAAATAAAGAACATCATCTCCATGCATTTATGCTTATATGGTGATTTTGAATAGAATTTGTTCTAAAAAGTTATTTGTCTCTTACTTTTTGTTTCTATACATTCTATTATCTCATGATTTCTTTGCATGTTAGATACTTGTTCAATACGAAAGGGATAGGACACAAAACAGAGAGCTTCAGCTTCAACTTCCTATTGCTCCTCCTCCTGGTTTTTCGGGTGTCGTCAATCAGGTTACATTGTTGTTATGTGATATATGGGGAAGCCTATTACCCTATGTAGTTAGAATTATCAACGTATTTTGACTTTTCTCAAGTTCTCAAAGTTGATCATGGAGATCCTTCTTTAGTTGACTTCGGCGAAAATCAATATGGCCTTACTTTGGGATAAGGGCGACTAGGAAAATACTTTTTTTATGTAAGGAGTAACTTAATTTAAGATTGACCATATATGGTTGTGCTCATGTGTACCTTAAGTTTCTATTTGTTATTGTACACAATGTATAACTATTATTATATTATTATTTTTTTAAAACTAACTCCAGCATGTATATGGTCGACTATTTTGAAGGAAGGAACAACAGTTGCTTTGAAGACATAGCTAACTCAATTCAGATTGCATACAAAGCTTTCTTTTGGTGTAAACTTTAAAAAGGAATTGTAAATGAAGCACAATCAATACTTAGTTTCTTACAATACCTATAAGAATTGGATAGGGATTTTTTTCTCACTTGTAATTACTACAACACTTACTTAGTACTAGATTTTTAAGACATTACTTTTCTCTAAAAAGGACGTGTAGCTAATAACAAAAAGTGAATTCATTGTTCAATCGGAGTCCAGAGGCAGATCTAGGTTTTGTAATTTATGGGTTCCTACAATGATCAAGTTAATGTAAAAATAATTGGGTTCACAATCATCTTTTTATAAATACTTTGTGCATTTCTTAACCAACACAGGCTATGGAAAAAAAAACGGGGTCCCGTGAACCCATATCTCAAGGACTAGATTCCCCCTACCAGAGTCATCCATCAAGACACTCTACCTATCTATGTAAAACATTATCAACTACATGAACGATAAAAATCCAGCCTAGCTTGGTAGCACCAGCTTGCCATATGGTGATGGAACAGTCATATATTAAAGTCCTTAACAAAAGTGGGGTTAGTTGGACTAGAAATGATACTGGTATGTTGTATCAGTATAATACTTGTAGGTGGAGTTGGTGGGTGCACAACTCATGACTATCTCTTTGCAGTTCAGTGCTCCCGCTGATTCGCATTGTTATCAAAGATCTCAATCTCCCAGTCTGAGCCTCTAGTGAAGTGTCTGAAGGGTTGTTAGATTGGACCATCATATATAAATGTACAATAAAAAATTGAATGAAACAAAACCAAATTTTATCTAAAACAAAGCTTTTGATGAACTTTACTGTTCTGATTTGATTATTTACTGAAGTTGGGCATTTTTATTTTTTTTTGTTGGTAAATTGACCATTTGTTGATACCAAAGAGTGAACATTACAGTACCAAACAATTGCTGACCAATTGCTTCACAGAATTGAGCCAACCCAAAAAGACAACTTACAAAAGGATCTACAAAGTAGCAATTATATTTAATCTAGTGATGCATACACAAAATAAAAGTATCGTTCCATCTTAAAGGTAGTCCATCCAGTGTTTGTAGTGTATTATTCCACTTGGCCAGGTCTCTTCCGATCACATGTATATACAACACAATTTCTTTACAGAGTCTGTCACTTTGATAGAGGTTGGACTGAAACCGAATAGCATTTCGTTCTCTCCATACCAGATAAACAAGCATAGCAAATAGACAACTAATTATTGCACCCTTTCCTATTTTCTTCCTTGCCCAGATAGTAACCAAGTCTAGTTCATCTTGCCAGCTTCCAATGGTTCTGTTGATCCCCAGCCACACTAATAACCTGTGCCATAAAGCTTTAGTGACTAACATTCGAAGTAAAGATGTTCAAAGGATTCAAAAGTTGTACCACAAAAAGCACAATCTGGAGGTACATGAATACCAAATTTCTGAAGTCTCTACAGTTGCTAATCTTCTCCAGGCTGCTAGCCACAATATGGACTTATGTCTAGGATAGATGTTTTGTTGTAGTGCAATACTCTTCTAGGGAACTTTTGGATGGGTAAGCATGAGCTTAAGATACATCTTTCTGGTAGAAAATTTGTCTTCTTCAACCACTTCATTCAGCTTAACATCTAGATGTCCTTGGGAAGAACAAGTTCCTAAGTACTTCCTTGACTCCAAAATTTTCCTTACAACCCAATTAAGTAGCACTAGCTGGAATAGTGTAGTTCTCTACAGATTCATCTTTCATATAGTATATATGTACCCATCTTATCCACAAACAATCCTTTTTTTCATGAATAACTCACAACATTTTCATTATGGCAGCAGTGTTCCACAAACTCAAATTTATAATATACAGACCTCCTGCAGCCTTTGGAAGGCACAATTTTTCACACGAAACAAGAGCCTTCCTTGACCTTATTGCTGAGCCTGTCCACAAATAAGTTTTGTACACTCCCTCTATCATCTTCAAGATTCTTTTGGGTAATACAAATATTTGTGCCCAGTAAGTCTGCATACCAAAGATGACTGATTTAATTAGTTTAATTCTCCCATCATATGAAAGACATTTGGCAGACCAACACCTAATTCTTTCTGTAATCTTCTCCACTAAGGGCAAACACTGACTAATGGTCAGTTTCTTGGATGACACAGGCACCCCCCAAATATTTAAATGGTACTTCCCCTTCTACATATCCCAAAGTTTCAAGGATAGTCTGCTTCAATTCTGGCTTCACTCCACTCATGAATATATAACCTTTTTCATTGTTGGCTTGTAAACCAGAAGCTTTAGAAAATCTCTGAAAAGCTCTTTGGAGCAATTGGATAGACTTAAGGTCAGCTTTGCAGAACAACAACAAATCATCTGCAAAGCATATATGAACTACCCCAAGTTTCTTGCATCTTGGATGATACTTGAAGTCCTTGTTAAGTTTAATCTCTTCCAACTCTCTCTGAAGGTACTCCATGGCCAAAACAAAAATGTAAGGGGACATTGGATCTTCTTGTCTAATTCCCCTTTTCCCTAGAAACAATTTTGTTAATCTCCCATTGATAATCAAATAGTAAGATACATTGGACACACATTCCATTATCCAAGTTATGAATTTAAAAAGAAAACCCAACTCAGCAAGCACTTTCCTTAGGAATTCCCATTCAATGGAATCATAAGCTTTCCTTAAATCAACTTTCATAGTGCATCAAGGGGACATGACTTTCCTTAAGTACCACTTCAATACCTCATGGCTAAACAAAATATTCTCTATAATGCTTCTCCCTTCAATGGAAGCAAATTGTGATGGACTAACAATCTTTCCTAGGACAAGTTTAATTCTATCGGTCAAGACCTTGGTGATAATCTTATAGACAATGGAACAACAAGCTATAGGTCGATAGTCTTTCACTTGGGTGGGGGTAGCAATTTTAGGCACAAGTGTTATAGATGTACCACTGACCAGTTACATCATACTTTATTCAAATAGGGGGAAATGTCGTGGTGACTCAAAAAATAATTAATTAATTAATTTTAAAAGAATAAACGAAATTTAAAAGAGTCGCCACCTAATTTTAGGAAAAACTAGGAAACCAATTAAAAAATGTCTACGAAACCAATAGATTCTAGGTAAGGGGTTCAAGTTATTCTGAAGGGAAGGTGTTCGGCATCCTTCGAAATCCACAATTGCGGGTCCCGACTGAATTTATTTTTTTCAAATTGAGGAGGAGATAAAAAGCTAATATACAAGTGTAATAAACATGCGATATACACAAATAATAGAATGAAACAATAATATAAGAAACGACCTAAGTTTGCCTAACGTCAATATATACAAAATAATGAATAAATAGTATAATTCGAACTTCATTCGAATAGCTTCAATGGGAAGCAACTCCGACTACCTATAAAGACACTAAGTAAAAGTGTTAGTAATAAATTAATATGAATAAATCAAATAATATAAATAACAACTTAAAATAAAAATCCGTCTTATTAACATAGGAGGCCTTGAAAATCGACGATAATTTCTTCATCAGCCAATTTTAACATATAAGAATATAATCATAAACTAAATTTCCGTCTTTTAACATTGGGGAGGCCTCGAAAATTAACGAAAATATTTTTTCATTGGCCCATTTTAACATACAAAAGACGATATACTAAGATGCAACACCCAAATAATAACAACACAATAGCACGATAATAATAACTACTCACTCCGTTTAAAAAAGAGTGGTCTAGTTTGATTTGATACGGAGTTTAAAAAAGTAAAAAAAACTTTTGAATCTTGTGGTTCTAAATTAAAGTTATGTCAAATGTACAAAATTGTCCTTTAATCTTGTGGCCTTAAACATGTCACGTGGAAAGTTGAAATTAAAATGTTACTAAAAGAGGAAAGAGATCATTCTTTTTTTAAACAGACTAAAAAAAATGAGGTCATTTTTTTTTAAACGAAGGGAGTAAATAATAACAACCGAGCCACTGACAATTAAAATACAATTAATGAAAAGTATATAATCGGGCCACTGGACAGTAAAAATATCAAACCAATAATAATAATGATAATAATAACTAACATAGCTGTTGGAAATTAGAAAAAAAATGAATATAATTAACTCCAAACAAAAAATCACAAATAGATAAACATAAATGGCAATAGAATAATATTAAAGCAAACACATAAAATAACGTAATACTAGATAACTAGATCAAATGCACAATAAATAAATTTTAAAAAATGAATGTCAACTGTATCTCAAATAACAAATAGACAATGCTAAATTTTCTAAAGTAATGCATAATAAATAATATAAAATAATAATTAAATAGTCAATATTCAACAGATGAAAGAAAATAAATTAAACTAATAACCTAACACTAGTCACTCAATTTATCACAAAAAATAAACCAAGAACGCAAAAACAGTAGCATAAATATATGACTTAAATTAAAACAAACCACAGTAATTATAATAATGGCAAAACAATCTTCATCTTCAAAATCAACTTGGAATAACGATTCAAAAAGGAAAAAACAAATCTGAGTTACCGTTGAGGTCTCTCGGACGTGTATTAGCTCGGAGCTTGCCGGAATTGTTCGGCTGTTGTTGTTGGTCGGAGTTCCGGCGTCAGTTTGGGGAAGCCATTTGATACTGCCGGTTGCAGCAATAGAGTCGCTGACTCCTAGTTCGCCGGCTTTGGAGCTCATAGCTCACTGGAGCTGGTTCGTGGCTGCCAGAAAATGGAACGGATGCAGTATTTGGGGTCTGTTTTGGGTTGTTGTTCGATGTTGGCTCCTGCTTGGAGCTGTTTCGATCGAGAAAAGAGAAGGCAGTGAGGTGGTTTGGCTGGCTGTTTCTGGTCGGTTTGGAGGTGTGTGAGGGTTGTTAATGGAAGAGAAGTGAAGGGAAGAAGAAGATGGGGTTGGGGTCTTGTGGTCGTTTCTGGTGACTTTTTCACCGCAAAATGGAGAAAAACGAAGGGGTTTTGGTGGCTGCGTTGTGGGTCTAGTTTCTGATTGGTTTTTCTAATTTTAGGCGGTTGTTCACTGGTTGTGAATGGTGGTCTGGAAAGGTGTTGTGTTGGTGAGGAAAATGGTTGGAGAAGAAGAGCAAAATGGGTCCGTTTTGGGTGCTCTTGCCGGAGGCAGTGTCGAATGGTGCTTGCTGGTAGAGTTTTGGTGACTGTTTCAGGCGGCTTTGGGGGTCATTTGTTTCGTCGGAAAGAAGAAAAAGAGGCGTTGTGGAGGAGAGGAGAGGCGGTGAGGAATGGAAGCGGAGCTGATGTGATTTCTCCGGAAAAAGGAGAAAAATAAATGGGGTTTTGGATTGTCGGAGCTTTGCCGAAATCCGGGGTGGTGGTGATCGGAAAATTAATAAAAATGAAACCCCTTTGTGAATAAAAATCTGAAAATTTTCAACCATAATCTAAAAATGTTTCACCATCCTAACTTAATCACTAAGAAATAACTAAAATAGAAAAATCGAAAACCACCTATAGTACAATACGTGATCTTAAAATTATGGGTCGAAATTGCTAGTTAAATAAAATATGTGTATGAAATCTTATTTATATTTGAATGAATTTCTAGACTGTGCAAAATATCAAAATGAATAAATATTTGAACGTATTCAACCGGCTGTGACAAAAATAATGTAATTAAAATTAACTGATAAAAAATTCTAAATTTTGACGAATAAGGATAGTTATCGATATACTTATTTAAAATTATAAAAAATATATTTTGAACTATTAAATAAATAAAATTTAAAAGTTACGAATTTTGAAAATGTTAGGCCAAAATTGGATGTCAACACTGACAACTTTCAATAACTTCCACTACTAAAGAACTCTTAAAACAACATTTATAACATCATCTTTAACAGTAGACCAATGCTGCATGAAGAACTCCACTGGGAAACCATTAATGTCTGGGGTTTTATCCTTAGCCATCCCTTCCATTGCCTTAATTATCTCTTTGTCTCTGATTGGAACTATGAGCAGACATCTTTGTTGGTAGGATAGGCAAGGACCCTTCCTTATGACTCTATTCGCTTTTCTGATTGATATATAAAATAATAGAACCTCTACATTTGGACTTCGAAGGTCTCAGTTGCTATACCCATAAGGCTGGAGAAGAAGGAGATGAATTCCTCCTCCACAAGAGCAGGTTCCTACAATTTAACCCAATTAGCATTGTAAATAGAATTAATAGCATTCCTACTAATCCTTATCTTCATTTGGGCATGGAAATATTTGGTGTTTGCCTCTCCGCCAACTATCTAGTTTACTCTGGATTTCTGTTTGAGAACATGTTCCTCCACTCCACTCCACTTCCTAATTTCATTTAATACCATTTGTTCCTACTCAAGCAAGTCAGTGTTGAGAGGTTGTGCTGCAATTTGACTCTGCATTACCTCTAGACTCTATCTAGCATGTTGTATTTTTTGGGTATAGGATGTCATGTAGGCATTGAGATCCTCCAAGCCCATTTTTAGAGCTTTAAGCTTGCTCCACAACTGAAACATTCTTGTACCAACAACTTTCCCACTCCAAAGGACTGACAATATTCTGGAGAAATCAGGATGATCCAGAATAGATTTAAACAATCTAAAAGGTTTTGGTCTGGATGGAGGTCTTGTATTCACCTGAATGAGAATTAGGGAGTGATCAGGTACTCCTGGATTCAAGAACTCTGCTTCTACGTGTCCATAATCCATTATCCACTAAAAGTTCCCCAGGACCCAATCAATTTTGGAATAAACTCAATTAACATCATGTTGTTTATTACAAAAAGTGAAGTGCCATCCTATTTGCTTTAGTGTTGTAAGTTGCAGAGTATCAATACAATCTTGGAAAGCTTGCGTCTCTTCTAGCATAATAGGGGAGCCTAACCTGTCATCAGTAGTTAAAACATTGTTGAAATACCCACTTAGCAACCAAGCCTCTTAGATAGTACCCCCCAATCTATACTAATTCTCTCCATAGGTCCTCTCTTTGCTGACTTTCATTCTTGGCATAAACAACAGTAAAGTAGGCTGAGAAGGGACTAGTTGTGTCTGAAATTTTACAGTGGATGCATTGCTCATGAACAATCAATACATGTATTTGTATATGATCTTTCCATAGTAACAAGACTCTACCATTATAAGCCATAGGATAGTTTGGACAATGCTTCCAATCAGGCACCATCTTCTCCAAAATATTCCCAGCTTTGTGAACTTTTACTCTAGTTTCAACAACTCTCATAACATCTACCTTATTCTTCTTTCGAAAAAGTCTCAGCTCTTTCTGCTTTAAGGGCTGGTTAAGCCCTCTTATGTTCCATGTTGAGATGATCATTGAGGGTTGTAATTGCCCCCAGGACCTCAAGCTTCCCGGAGAACGTTATAACTATTTGTGATTTGTACTCTTGCATTCACTTGCATCGAATTAGGAGTAATACCTTGTCCTGAGCTTGCAGGATCAGAATTAGCCCCTTTCCCGTCCTCCCTGTCTGGTTTGCTAGCAACTTGCCTCGTCTGTACAATTTTCCCCATAGCCTTCCAGTCGTATCTTGGTTGTGGAGCTTATTGTCTTTTGTATCTACGTTTCTTCTTCTTAACTTCCTGAAATTGAGGTTCTTCTTGCTTTTCCTTAGCTTGCTTTCCCTCAACCTTAGTCCAACATGCTTCAGCACAATGCCCAAATTTCATACATTCAGTGCAAAACTTCGGACACCAATCATATTCCACTGCCTGCGGGAAGAATCTTATTGTCATCACCATTTCTATGGAATCCAACAGAGGTTGTGATACATCTATTTCAACAAGAACTCTGGCATACGAAATTCTAGCCATTGTAGCAGTAAAGCTATCAGTGTAGAGAGGTTTCCTTATTGCACTCGTAACCTTGCTCAAAACTTCACTAGACCAATACCCTACCGGCAGCCCTGGAAATGTGATCCACAAGGTATAGTAGTGATACAATCACGATTGAATTCAAAATCTATATCTCAGTTCTGCAGCACAAAGGGTTTGTTGAAATACGTATACGGACCATCTTGCATTACTTTGTCTCGTTCTTTAATAGTGTCGAATCTGAAAAGAAAGTATCCCTCATCATGTAACAAGATCTGTGAGTTTTTCACGTACTTCTAATTGTGCACCACGAAATTTTCCATTGTTTTCATATATGGGGTATCACCGATAACATACCCAATTAGGGTTGACTTCCAGTAATCTACTTGTTCTATAAAGTCTTCTTGTTTAATACTCACATAAATTTTTCCTTCGTTAGAGTTGGGTGGTACATAAGATAACATTTTACCTTGCTTCACCTCCCTATTGCCCTCATAAGCCAGCTTTTCCAGCGGTGTCGGCTGACTTGAGGAGTGCTCTTCCGAAAATTGTAGTCTTCGAGCTACTTGGTATGAACCAGTTTCATATGTCTCCAGTTGAACTGACCCAGAATCAGATTCATCTCCTTCGTCCTCTTCTATAATAGTTTGAAATCAAGCTGGGAGGAAGCTTCCAAATCTTAGAGGTCTTAATCTACTCTCCAGCGTGACTAATTTTGTCTCCGATCTAAATTCCTTATAGAACTTTCCTGACTTTTCATCATGAAATTGCTGATGGGCATTTTATTTCGATAAGAATTAGGTTATGGAGTTGGTCTTTACTTCATCTAAATGTCAAATCAACTAATGTAGACTTATAGTATATGTATGTATATATATACAAAAATGAACTTTTTAAAGTAATTCTGCAGGGAAGTGGTTACCAAATTTCTGCATCAAAAAGGGCAGTAAGAGATTCAGCTGTTCGTTGTAGGCTAGGTTGGCAGGAGCAACACCTTCTTGGTTATGGTGAGGTTGCTGAGCCAATTGTAAAGGTCTGCTGCTGAATCCTTGTAGAGGTCTTTGGGCATTGATTTTCTTATGTTTGATCCTGTTTATTGCCATGTACAAGTAATTTTGGTGATTTTTATCTTTTATAGGACAGGAATGCCACAATACGCCAAAGCGTGCAAAGAGCATCAAAAATACTGGTAAGATTGTTCGTTAATTCTTTGCCAACATGACTTCTTCATATATCTCTATCATTGAGTTGTTTTCTCCTCATCATTTCCCAATATGAAGTCTAGCACTCTCCAAAACTTTGGCGCTGTTAGTTAACACTATAACTATATCAGGATCATCATTCGAGAACTTTAGTTTTTGCTTTAACTCATACTCTTATCAAAAAGGAATAGTGACCGCAACAAAACTTCTTGTTGTATTCAGGTTCTCTTAAATCATCATATACTCTTATATATAATTATAATTAACAAAAGAAATGTATAGTTAATATATATATTGGAGTGCCAAAGACTTTCATCTTTTCAATTATAGAGAAAAATAATTAGTTTTATACAAGACATATTAAAGGAACAAAGTTACAATATTTTAGTGATATCATGAATTTTGAGTGAATAAAAGTTGAGAGTTTAACCCATTTGGCTAATCCATATTTTACCCATATTTTACCCATATTTTATCCATATTTTACCCATATAAAAATTCACACACCCAACCCATTAAAATATGAGCGGGTTTGGCGGGTTACCAAAATATGGGCTCAGTTTGCCAGCACTATTCATCACATATCCATCTATCTTTGAAAAGCAATCTAAGTTTCTACTAGGGCGGCTGAAGCCGAAATACCTCCTTTGCTATCTAGGCCAATTCAAAGTTTTTGACCCCAGTATCTTCAACAACAACAACTAAACAGTTATGGCCAAGCATTCACAATGTTGGCCAACTACCAATACTCCTACATTGTCAACTCAGATTTTGCTGCGCAAAGGGCACATGAACATGAAGACACCCATGAAGGCTGACAACAGCGTTGGTCTGAAGTTGATCAATTCTAGCAGGTAAGTTGACCACCTGAAAAAAAAATTATGTCAGGCCAACTTACAAATGGAGATCCTTTTATTGTCGTAGATTTCTTAGAGTGTTGTGATCAACAAATAGAAACGTAACAACGATATAGTTTTCAGATCCATTGAAGAAATATCAAGTTTTCGGCATGACAGTTTCTCTTTACCAGTCCAAAAATATGCAAGTAAGACAGAGATTGAATTACTCTATCAAAGTCAAAATCAGTAAAATAAATAGCAAGGTGTGTACCTTCTTGAAGCCAGTAACACCCCAAAGATTGTCAAGTTGGTTTGGCTGACCGGTAATGACCAGGCGACTAGCTAGATCATATTGAACCCGTACCTATGTTTACCAAGAAATAAGGGAATTAGAGCTTTGAGATGGTTAAAAAAGATGAAAACAAAAGGCAAAAGAAACACAAGTTGAAACAATTATTCATCAAATCTCTTGTGGTCTAATGATGCTAAATCATTACCTTTGAGGAAATTTTTACAGAAAAACTGAAATGACTCACTAAAATAGTAAAATACAAGTTTGTAAAAGCTAGCAGATTATTCAAGTCGCCGTCAGAAGTTACAATAGTGCAAACATAAAAAATAAAACATTAACACCAGATTTTTTGGAGATGCATATCTTTTTATAAAGTTGAATAATGAACTTATAAAAAATAAAATATTAACACCATCTATTAGAAGGTTGTTTTGTCCTTTCAATGAGATGAAGCTAACACTGAAAACTTAACCTTAATCCAAACACCAATTGCAAAAAAGAGAAACTCAATGATTCCAAGCAATAATACAAACACATCAACAAGTCATGAGAGTACACACAAGAAAACAAATTGAATGCACTTGATGGAAAAAAGTAGCACGATTGGTATTATACCTCATCTCGTAAAAGCCCAGGCACCAGTGCATAGACCTTAAAGGAATCATTCTGTTTGCATAAAATTATTACAAATCACATGAGATAAATGGAATACATAATCTAGAGGTTCTTAATTCTTTTACTTCTGAGAGGAACTTACTGTTTCACGAACATTGATTTTCACCCAATCAGCAGGGGGTCCAACATCAACAACTTGGACATCCAACCTGGCGGATGGAAAGCAATTTATCTTTACATCCAAAATGGAGGAACCAAAAACAGAGAGAGATAGAGAAATACTATTGAAGTTCCTAGTACTTTTTTTTATTTTTGGTGATAAAAACTGCTGGTGTACAAGATATCTATTCAAATTTCTAACAATAGTATGCGTTTTCTATCATGTAGTAAGCCTACTCACTACGAAGTTGGTCTTGAGAAGAATAATAATCTAGAGAGATCAAAAGTTAGAGAATGCATGTAAGTGATGTCCTCTGCCCGACGGCTCCTAATCCCAATGATTGTCGGATTACATTTTAAGGAAGTTGATTTTGCCTGTAGCATCCAACCCAAAAAAATAGATACACCGCTTGCTCCAAGAAAACAAACTATAAGTGGCATTGTATACAAAAATGGATAACCTACACAATAATTTCTCTACAACACCCACAAGGGTGACCGAGTTAGTTGAGAAGGGGATCTCCCAAATGGGGGTCTCTGGTTCGAAACTCCATGCACACTTTCTCAGTTGAAATCGTCATGGGGCTTGCTAGTGTGGTTTACCTCTCATGATTGGTTTGCTGGCTATTACACTGGAGCGAGATTTACCCCGGCCCTATGCAACGTCCAGAACCCAATATTATAAAGTTTTTAGTTTCTCTAGCACTAGAAATTCTCTATATTTTCTATTAACATGTAAGTCTAACAAGACTAACAGACTATTAGAGAGCATCAGAGCTAAAGTAAACATACTAACATGAGTTAAAATTGAATGCAATTCAAAGACCAATCCAACAGGCGACGAAAGAACTTATTAATAAACAAACAAATGCAATTTCAAATGCAGTTTCATTACCACTAGAATTTGTAATAAATCATTCTAGATTTCATCAAAATAACTTAAGATTGACTTGATTAGAGATAAAAACATTAGAAGAAAGGATTAAGATAAAGTACGACTTACTGCTTAGATGTTTCAGTTTCTGCAGCTTTCATTGGGTGCTCCACTTCATTTTATCCCAGGTGCTTATTAGAACCTGAATACAACAAGAAGTTCTGTTGCGGTCACTATTCCTTTTTGATAGAGTATGAGTTAAAACAAAAACTAAAGTTCTCGGATGATGATCCTGATATAGTTACAGTGTTAACTAACAGCCACTAAAGATCAAAGTTTTGGAGAGTGCCAGACTTCATATTAGGAAATGGTGAGGAGAAAACAATTCAATGATAGAGATATATGAAGAGGTCAAGTTGGCAAAGAATTAACGAACAATCTTATCAGTATTTTTGAGGTTCTTTGCACGCTTTGGCGTATTATTGGCACTCATGTCCTATAAAAGATGAAAAACACAAAAATTACTTGTACGTGGCAATAGACAGGATCAAACTTAAGAAAATCAACACCCAAAGACCTCTACAAGGATTCAGCAGCAGACCTTTACGATTGGCTCAGCAACCTCACCATTACCAAGAAGGTGTTGCTCCTGCCAGCCTAGCCTACAACGAGCAGCTGAATCTCTTACTGGCCTTCCTGATGCAGAAATTTGGTAACCACTTCCCTGCATAATTACTTCAAATAGTTCATATATATATATATATGTATACATATACTACAAGGCTAAATTAGTTGATTCGACATTTAGATGAAGTAAAGACCAACTCCAAAACCTAATTCTTATTAAAACAAAATGCCTAACTTCAGTAAATAATCAAATCAGAACAGTAAAGTTCATCAAAAGCTTTCTTCTAGATAAAATTTGATTTTGTTTCATTCAATTTTTTTTATTGTACCTTTAAATATGATGGTCCAATCTGACAACCCTTCAGATATTTCACCAGGGGCTGAGACTGGGAGATTGAGGTCTTTGACAACAATGCGACCAGCGGGAGCACTGAACTGCAAAGAGACACAAATGAGGTGTGCACCCACCAACTCCCTCTACAAGTAATCTCCTTCAGGAAGGACATACCAGTATTTTACTGATACAACATACCAATATCATTTCTAGTCCAACCCCACTTCCGTCAAGGACTTTAATATATGAATGTCCCATCACCATATGGCAAGCTAGTGCTACAAAGATAGGCTGGATTTTTATCATTCATGTAGTTGATAAAGTCTTTCCCTAGTGGCCCTTATCCAAAGTAAGGCCATACTGATTCCCGTCGAAGTCAACTAAAGAAGGATCCATGATCAACTTTGAGAACTTGATCGAAGTAGAAATACGTCAATGATTCTAACTACTTAAGGTATAGGCTTCCCCATATATCAATTAAAAGGTATACAATATATAGCAGATGTGAAGATACATCACATAACAACAATGTAAACACATCGTTACCTCATTATCAATACCTAAAAAACCAGGAGGAGGAGCAATAGGAAGTTGAAGCTCTCCGTTTTGTGTCCTATGCCTTTCGTATTGGAGAAGTATCTAACATACAGAGAAATCATGAGATAATAGAATGTACAGAAACAAAAAGTAAGAGACAGATAACTTTTTAGAATAAATTCTATTCAAAAGCACCATATAAGCATAGATACATGGAGATGATGTTTTTTAAACATCTAAGTTTGGCATTTCAAAATGTGGAAAGCTAAGGAGAAGTGGAGAATATATTCTCTCCAATAAGATAAAATGAGCCAGAATGTCCAGCTTCCATCCCACAGTCATATAACCTACTTTAAAAAATAAGAAAAGCAGAACCATGAAAATGAAAAGAAGCAAACACAAACTATTCAAGTGACTTTATAGGCCACAAAATACGGGTTGTTAGTAAAAGTTTTCTAAGTTAATACTTCACAAAGCACCCACCAATTTTTTTGATAAGGTGAAATAATTTGTTAATGATTGAGGAAATTCCCGTATACAATAAGTATACCAAGAAATAGAGAATCTATACAAAAATATGGTCCTCTACAAAAGACATTCTATCATCTATACAAGCAAGGACCTCATAGGTGCACCAAAAAAGAAACTAGAGATAAAAAGGTTAACCCTTACATTTCCAAAATCAATTTATATCCCTTCAAACACTCTCTCCCTCTCCTTCCATACAACCCACATAAAATATAACTCGCAAACCACCTACCCCATTAACAAGGCAACATAATTCAGGTCCCAGAAACTTACTTTGTGCCAAATATTAGCAGCATGGTGGACAATAGTCAAAATATGCTAATAACTATCAAGGGAAGAGAATGCAGGTTATTACCTTCTGATAGAAGTTGTGGAATGTCGAAGAAACAGTAGTGCATGTCCTGAGAAAGAAGATTATCAGAGCCCAAAAAAAGTATTTAGAGAAAGTCGTATAATAGTAGATAAAAGGCATTGGTATTGTGTGATATATTCAGTTGATTATCATTCCAGTAAGTTCTTATCTTATTTGAGCATCAAAATATATCTTGCTCATTACAACCCCATTCTTTATCTTGGAGATATCAGACATCGACACTCATTTGACATTGAGCAAATCTAGCATAATGAAGCATCCCGTCAGTATCTCATAAAGTTTAGATTCCCTATTCAGAAGCATCTGTAAATATTTTAAGCTTCAAGTCCCTGCATGCTTAACTCCAGAACCAATTGCCACCACTCAGATACGCATATAAGATCCCTGGTCCTCTATATTTGACCAAGACCTACCAGAAAGAAAGATGCAACATTCCTTGGGTATGTTGTTGTTTGTTGTTAATGCGGTGTATGTTTCTTAGAACTTATAGCCTAAGTTGCTCGGACTCGGTGCGGGTGTCCGATACAGGTGCAGATCTAGATGTTGGATCCTTCGTGATCTAATTTTTAAAATTAGGGGATATGGATGCATGTAAGGATATGGGTGCAGGGATTCTCCTAAAACTTATTAAAATATCTAAAAGAGGAGTTAGAAAACCTAAATTATGAGATATTATGGGAGAACTTGAGGAGAATCTGGAAGGAGATTAACGGAAAAGGAGTGACATAGAAATTTCTAGATAAAAGGTATTTCATTTTCTTCAATTTCACCTTAGCTTTTGTATTGATTACAGACAATCATTAAAACTGTCCACACTTAACCCATTGATTTTGGTCAAAGCACCCAAAATCGGTTGACCAAACTGGACACGGATCCCACACCCATGTCGTGTCGACACGGGTGTGGCACCCAAAGTGAAGAGTCCGAGCAACTTAGCTTATAGTTTGATGTTGGAATCTATGTTGTTATTTTTGCAAAAGCACTTCATGTTTTCTTGGTATTTTCAATTTTAGTAGTTTTAATACTCTCTCCGCTATAAAAAGAATACCTCTTTCCAAAGTTACCAAATTCAAAGAAAACAATGCCTCTTCCCTTTTTTTGGCAATTCTTAATTTCAACGTGTCACAAGTAGAGTCTGAGCATCTAAGCTATACCTTGATATTGGAATCTATGTTGTTATTTTTGCAAAAGCACTTCATGTTTTCTTCGTATTTTCAATTTTAGTAGTTTTAATATTCTCTCCGCTATAAAAAGAAAGCCTCCTTCGAATGTTACCAAGTTCAAAGAAAAGAATGCCTCTTCCCTTTTTTTTTGGCAATTCTTAATTTCAACGTGTCACAACTCACATGACATGTTTAATTCCACAAGATTAAGGACATTTTGGTACATTATACACATCTTTGGTTTATCTAAACTCGAATAAAAATTGAACCTTCAACCAAAAATTCTTATTTGAACAACTTTTTATTGTCATTGATCTATTTGAGTCATTACTAAACAAAAATAGCTTACTCAATCTCCACAATTGCTTATTCATATGCTACTATGAGTTCAAGACAGGCCGTTATGGTGAAATTGGTAGACACACTGCTCTTAGGAAGCAGTGCTAATGCATCTCGGCTCGAGTCCGAGTTGCAGAATACTATCTTCTAAAAAGGATAAATAGATCTTATAATGAATTCAATTTCCGATTTCAATTTAAAATTATGTAATTACGGGGCTCTTCTTTTTAAAGTCTTTTTATTATATTTTCAACCTTGAGCACACATGAACTCACATTTCCTTTTCAATCATTTCAATTGTAATTGTTAAAAAGTCCCACATCGGAAGAGGAATGGGAAATTGGACTCCTTATATGGACTTGGATAAACCTCCCCTCATGAGCTAGCTTTTGAGGTTGAGGTAGACTCATGTGTCATATCTTTATATGGTATTAGAGTTAGACTCATCTAGTTTGTTGTTCACCGATTTTGGGTCCTCATTTATAACGGTTCACGCTCTAGTTGAGGTCTGGGCGTACGTGAGAATGTTAAGAAATCCCACATCGGAAGAGGGATGAGAAATTGGACTCTTTATATGGAAATGGACAAACTACTGCTCATAAGTTGGGGTTGAGTTGCGTGCAGATGCCATATCTTTACAGTAATTACCATTCATTTGATAACCTTTATAGTCAATGAAATCGTAAAACTATATGATTCATCAGAAAAAGGCAATAGTTGCTCTTTTCTATATAACAAGATTATGTTGTTCGTTGGATTTCTTCGGGACATTTCCCACTAAGCGATTTATATGAATCATTAATTTTCCTTTCATGGAGTTTCTCCCTAATTCATATAATTCTGTATTTCAAAAAAATTGTTATAATTTTAAGTAAAATAACTGGACCAAGTGCTATTTTGATCCAAGTCTACTAGATTCAAAAAAATTATTTACTTTCTTAAAGTTTATGTCAAGTCAAAACCAGACAAACATTTGAAACAACATGAGCAGTTATTAAGGCTTTATACAGTTCATGAACAATTGTTCTTCTACCACCTTCTGATATACTATTCTAGCAACCAAGCAGCTTATTCCTCTCACATGTACCCAACATATATTGTAACATTTCACATCCAAAACAAGAAAAATAAACTTCAAAATCTTGGCACATCATCAGTAAAACAATGACAGACAACATCTCCCTTACATAGTATATATTAGGGAAGTTGATGTTTGAAGAGTAAAGGAGAAATATTCATATCAAGTTGCCAGAAAACAAAAATAACCAGGCCCAACTAAATTCTCACTTGGGGGGACTAAATGAATCTCCCACTTGCTGCCACAACTTGTATCCAGTTACCTACAGAGGTAAAGTAGCTTAATAGTACACCATCAAAAGTACGTGAGAATAACATAAAATTCATCTCAAAGACTCATAGCATATTGCATCATTAATTAATCAACCTAGTAATAGAGGAAAATACACAACCACCATTTGAATTTTTTTAATTATACTTTAAACTACTGAGCTACATTGCTTATTTCTTAAAAATAAATTAAGAATACCCTCTCTAACAACTCGAGGTTCACACTGTGATATTTGGAAAGAGAAACATAGCCCTCCAGGGATGCTTTACACACGACTATGTGAACAAGCAACAAAAATCCTATAACAAAAATGACCACATAAAATCATGGTTAATCCAGACACAATTCCTCGACTTAGTGCAGTTGATTGTTGACCCACTGCTTCTGATTAGCTGAGGACATTTTGGGTAAGTGGCTAATATCCTCTGCAGTTCTTGATTCAATTAATATAGTCAAACATCTCCGCAATTCATTTTAGAAGGATTCCTTCAAACTATAATTGGAATTGGATTAAATTAACTCAATGGAAAATCTGGCCTTGCCACCATACGTCAATCAGATTGTACTTTCAGCTAAATTAAATAAATTATATGGTATATTCAACTGGGCTAAAGTAAATCGATTAATTGAAGAAAATGCTTGAGAAAGCTACTAAGAGACCATGAGAATTAAGCACTGAAATGATCCAAGGGACATGAGCGCAACAAAAAAGGAAGAGAAGACAGAATAAAGAATAGAAGAAAAGGATTGCACAACATGAACCAACATTAAGCAAAAAAGTCCTCAGAAAAAATTAAAAAGTAAATTCAGATTCAGTTTTAAAAAAAGTTAGTTTGCAAAGCAGACGTGAAAGGGAAAACATAATAACCTATACAAAGTCCAAATAGTATAAAATCTCACCTTACAGTATAATCAAGACTCAGTCACATCGACTGTACAACAACCTAGTAAAATCTATAATGTTGCAGTATAAATTAGAGTTGATTAAATACATGTGCAGAGTAAAAGGCTTACCCGATCATAGCCACCTAATCTGATCACAAATCTCCATAACCTAGCAGGAAGAACATGACAAGATTTAATATGTACCAGGAACAAGATGAAAATAAAAAGGCTCAATGATAAAACCATAATACACTCACTTTAAGCAGTTAAGTTGATGACCATAAAACCTAGGTGGTTTAAATTCCATCGCCTTCTCCCGGTAAAACGTTCCCAGTTTTCCTAAAAAGGCAGTTTGATCCTCAAGGGAGCCTTCATTATCCTCACAATCAGTCATCTGAAATTTGAAACGAATGATCATTTTGAAAAAGCGAATGATCATTTTAATAGGGAAATTTGAAACGAATGATCATTTTGCAATGGTATATCAGAGTATGTAACATTGCAAAAATATTCTCAGATGCTTCCCCACTATGCTCTCCAGCATTTGCAGTTGAAGGATTGATCAGAAACATTGGACTAGCTGGTTCTAGTGTTTTTCCAATTGAAGAATCAGTAACTTCAAATTTCACTTTTGGAAACTCGCACGACCTAGCATCACCATCAGCGGTAACAGTTGTAGGGTTTGCTTCCATTTGAGGGTCCTCATAGATCATTTTCTCACTTTGGTGAACTAATTCACTTCTCATTCATCAATATTTTGTACTTTATCATCAGTCAACTTCAGATAGCCACTTGTCATATCATCCGTTCCAACATCAATAGTAGGTGTTTTGTTCTCCAGCACCACATTGTCGTATGCCTCTGGCTGACTCTTAGAGTTGACTTGGACCTCAACATTGCTTTTGCCAGTCTTAACATCATTTTCGTACTTGGCCGGTGACTCCTTGGACACAAGGACATCACTAGCAGGGACATTCTTTTCAGCATCCAGCATCTCTACATCACCCTTATCCATTCTGACAACTAGTGATAGACAACATATCATATGTATCAAATTTTGGCATTCTAATACTCATCTCCTCAAGAAAAGAACCCAAAAGTAAAAGGAAAGGGAAGAAATAACTTCAAAAAAGACTGATATGCATCACTCATTCCACTAGTTATATGATTCTCTACAAATTTCATACCTTTATTTCAAAATTCATGAATAACTTAACTTGAAAAACATAAAAAAGTTGTTTCCACCTTTTTCACTCCAAATCACTCGCAAAGACTCAAAATTACTTTTTTTTTTTCAAATTTTCTTAATTTTCATGGCCAAACTCCCTTATACATAAAATCTATTAGCAAAAGCATGCATTCCTCCACACAAAAAAACCCCTAACCCTAGTTTCATCAAAACAGAATTGAGGATACAAAAACAAACAGAAAAAAAATCTTGTTTTTCATTCCCGTTTGTTAACTCCAAACAAAATGAAAACTAAAAAAAGGTCCTCCCGCCGACCAATTCACCGGAAAAAAATATCAAAACTTCATCCACATCTCAAATGTGTTTAGTTTTATCATTTTTTTCAAAAATAGAGAAACGTTCAACGGATAAAAAAGTAATGCCGGTGAGTAAAACAACATATAGGAATCCATCAAATTCAGCAACAAGTAGGAATCTGCAAACGAAATCGGAGGTTGATGAAGCAAAGTAGCTTAACAAAGAAGGAAACGATTGTGAGCTTAACCCTCTAATGGTGTCTTTTGCTTCTTCAAATATTTTTGGCACTAAGTAACTGAAGAGTGTGAGTAGGATATGAGTTAATTCTTTTGTCTTTATATGGGACTTTTTGAGAAAATGACTAAAATGGTACTTAATTTACTAGTAATGTTTTATTGTGGTCTTTTTAATATATTTTAGGAATAATTTCAATTGTATATAATAAATTAGTAATTAGTTTATAACAAATATAGTCATATAATTAAAAATCATTGAAAGTATACATTGACTATATGTATAATATAGTTTGTTAAAAGTCATATAAAGTATATAATGAGTATTGGCTATTTAATATAGCGTATCTATACATGACGATATACTCAAAAAAATAAATATAGCTTAATTATATATGAAGTATGCATTGACTATACATGAAGTATACATTGATTATTCATTCTCGATCAGCTCGAAATCACCTTTAAATAGTATCAAAATTTGGATATGAAATTCTCTTGATATTTTGAGTCTTTTGATATATAATTCACTCGAAATGATTCACGTTTGCGGTACATCAAATTTTAAAGAAAAAACAACAAAGAAGAAGAAGAAGAAGGAGAAGGCGACGGAGAAGGAAAAGGAGAAGGAGAAGGAGAAGGAGAAGAAGAAGAAGAAGGAAGAAGAAGAAGAAGAAGAAGAAGAAGAAGAAGAAGAAGAAGAAGAAGAAGAAGAAGAAGAAGAAGAAGAAGAAGAGAAGAAGAAGAATAAGAAGGAGAAGAAGAGGGAGGAGGAGGAGGAGGAGGAGGATGAGGGAGGAGGAGGAGGACGAGGAGGAGGAGAAGAAGAAAATGACACAGAAAGAAAAATGAAAGACGATGTGGAAGAAAAAAAAGATGAGGAGTAGGGATAGCAATGGGCGGGGTGGGTGCAGGGTGGGTTGAGCTTAACCCGCAAATTTTTCAATCAGCCGCGCATAACAAATTTTTCATTTTCAACTCGCCCTACCCCGTCCTGCATAACAACGTTTTTCATTTTCAACCTGTCCCGCATAGACCCGTTCCGCATAATTTTTCTAATATCTTCTTTTTTCTAGTAAAGTTTGATACTAAAAGTTAAATTCATAAAAATAAATTTATTTTTTCATTAAGTAGTATTAATTTTATAGGATAGTGACTTAAAATTCTATTTTTTCGCGGTCAATTGGGAAACATTAAGAAATTATATTATTTTTTATTGAACCATTTTCTTTTACTATCTTGAATACTTTAGTAGCTTTAATGAAATTATTTTAATAAATAATGCTCGATCACTCTTATAACATGTAAAAAGTTAAAATTAAATTTAAACCTACATAAAATTTCATATACCCGCAACCCTCTCCGCACCGTATTAATTCTTAAAAAATCCACTTCAACCTGCCCCACATCCCACCCGCCCGGCTCGCATAGGCTTAAACCCACCCCATCTGCATCCGCTCCGCCTCTTTGTCATCCCTAAGGAGGAGGAAGAAATTAAGAAAAGAATTCATTAATGGCGAAATGGGAAGAAAGAAAAAGAAGATTAGAAACCATTATTGGCGAACTAGAAAGGCAGAAGAAGAAGGTTTGGATAATTTTAGTAATTTTGAAAATTCAACTAAAATTTTGGTAATGGAAATAGTTAAATGGTCATTTCTTATAATTTTTCATATATTTTACTTGATTGAAATCGTTCTTAATAACAAAAGGTGATCATTTCGGTTGTTTATCCTCAACCTAACAAATTTATCAAATAAAAAGAGAGAGACTATCTAATTACACAACATTCCTACAATATTTATTATTGGAAAAACTAAATAAATGGTCATAAAATTCAAAATAATTACATGTTCATACCCTCAACTCAAAGTAATTCAAGAAATACACATTCTCTCAGAAAACAAATTACAGCCCATACCCCCAATTCATTAAGGCTGATAATTTTTACTTAACTGATACTAAATCAATATCATATTTTGCATTGATATCATAAAGGCGGATAATTTTTCTTAGCTGATACTAAATCAGTAAATATATATTGTATAGGTACCATTAAGGTTTCTTGTTAAGAAATTACTCATTAGTCAATGATACTATAAAGTATATGTATATTGTTGTGGTATCATTAAAGTTTCTTGTTCAGAAATTACTCATTAGTCAATGGTACTATAAGAGTATATGCATATTTTTGTGGTATCATCACGACTTCTTGTTCAGAAATTACTCATTAGTCAATAATATTATAAGAGTATTTGTATATTGTTGTGATATCATTAAATTTTCATATTCAGAAATTATTCATTAGTTAATGATATTATAAGGGTATATGTATATTGTTGTGGTATCATTAAGCTTTCTTGTTCAGTAATTACTCATGAGTCAATGATACTATAATAGTATCATTGACTAATGAGTAATTTCTGAACAAGAAACCTTAATGATACTAATACAATATATATATATACTAATTTAGAATCAATTAAGCGAAATTATCAGCGTTAATGATATCAATACAATATATGAGACTGATTTAGGGTGTGTTTGGTATGAAGGAAAATGTTTTCTTGGAAATAAATGGATTTTAACTTATTTTCTCATGTTTGGTTGGTGAGTAGAAAATATTTTCTGGAAAATACTTTTTAATGTTTGGTTGGTGAATGAAAAATAATTTTCAGAAAATATCATTTATTTTTTGCTTGAGACTAAATGATACTATTTAGGAAAGTAATTTTTGATTCGAAAATCAACTCCGATAATTGATCTAAGACCCGACCCCGACACCCAAACTAGGACAAGACACTGATAACCATTCAAGAATCCGACCCAGGACCTGACCAAACTTTCGACCTAGGATTTTTTTTTTCAAAATTCAGTTTTTAAAAAACCTAAATTGACAGGGTCACGGGGT
Organism: Solanum tuberosum; assembly: GCF_000226075.1. Taxonomy (NCBI): domain Eukaryota; kingdom Viridiplantae; phylum Streptophyta; class Magnoliopsida; order Solanales; family Solanaceae; genus Solanum; species Solanum tuberosum. Next base: position 464,662 of record NW_006239357.1, read on the forward strand.
GGGAGGGGGTGGGGCTGGAGGTTAGCATAAAAAGAATTTATTTAAAATTTAAAATATTTTCCAAAAGCAATTTTTAAAAAATAATAATAATTTGAGGGGTTGGCCTGGGTGTGGGTGGTGCGGGGAGGGGTTCAAATACTTCCCAAAAACAATTTTTTTTACGGAATGGCATGGGTAGGGTAGGGGTAGGGGGTTAGCGTTAAAATGAAAAAAATTTAAATTTGAAATATTTTCCAAAAATAATATTTCGTTTTAAAAAAATTGACGGGAATGGCCTAAGGGTGGTGGCGGCTGGAGGGGGAATTAATTTGTTTTAAAAACAATTGACGGGGGTGGCCTTATTGGGGGGTGGTGTAAAAAATAAATTGAAATATTTTTCAAAAGCAATTATTTTTGCAAGAGGGGAGGGGATAGGGAGTAGGGTTGGTAGGGATTGGATGAGGTAAAAAAATCTTAAAATTTGGAACATTTTTCAAAAATAATTTTTAGATCTTTTATCTTTTTGTTGAAGGGAGGGGGGGGGGTGTAGGTTGGTGGTAGGAATAAAAATATATTTGAAATTTAAAAAATAAGAAAATTTAAAAATTTTAAATTTACTTTTGAATGGGGAGGGTTGGGTAGTATGGGTAAGGTAAGAAAATAAAAATTAAAGGATGAAGTAGAGTTTGTTAACTTGTTATTTTCTGAATAATGACAACTCACAGGAATCAATAAGAAGCATCGTGGGAATCATGGACACTATGGAAAACAATACAGAGAAGAAGCTTATGACATCTAGATCCCAGTCAGGATTCGTGAAGAAATACATGGAAGGAAAGAGATCTGAAGTCATGAAGTACAAACAGTTGAAGAAGGAAATAGAATATCTGTCAATCAATCAACCAAGATTCATGGAAGAAGATCGGCCAAAATTCAAGGAAGAATACATCAGCCAAGAATCAGGGAAGGAATTGAAGATCAGCCAAGATTCAAGGAAGATCATCTAACAAAGGAAGAATTGATTTAATCATGCACATATCTGATATAGACATGATTCAACAAATTAATTAAAGTAAAATCAAGGGATCATCTTAAGGATCCTTGATTTACAACTCCCTTGGGTTTCCGAAACAGAGCAACAACCATCCACATCTATATAAACCTTTCTTAGTCTTAGTTGTGAAGTACGCAACTTCACTTGAGCTTATAGTGAAATCTTCTTTTATCTTTCATAAAGCTTTGTAATCACGAGAGTGAAACAATTGAAAAGAAATGAGAAAGAAAGATTTTGAGTGTAGGTTTACAAGTAGAGGAAGTGTCAAGGTAGAACATTTGAATTGCATATCAGACATGATTAACTTACAGAAACCCTGTACATCCGAAGTTAAGTTCAAAGCTCTGAAGGAAACCCTTGAAACTCAAGGGGACTAGAAGTAGGCACCACATCGGTTACGAACCAGTATAAACTCTCTGTGTTTTTACTTTCTGCAAATTACTATTACTGTTTATCTATTCTACTAACGTGCAGGTGAGTCGACTGACCATTATAGGAAGTCGAATAAAGGAAATTTTAATTCACCCCTCTCCCCTCTTGAATTTCAATTGGTATCAGAGCAGGTCTCACTATTTCAGTGTTTAACCACACATGACAAAAGATCCAATGGCACACTATCAGATCCCTGGTGCTCTACGTCAAGATGGACATTTTTCACACCGGCCACCATACTTCAATGGACAACATTACTCTCACTTGAAAGAAAGATTCAGAATCTTTGTCTCTAGAAATGATCATCAAGCATGGATAGTGATCAAGAAGGGCCCAAAGCCTATTCCTGGATTGACTGAAAAAGATGGCACTGAAAAGCCATTTGATCCTGAATCATTCGATATCACTAAGGAACAATAAGAGGTAATTCAAACTAATGCTAGAGCTATAAGTTTGTTATATTATGCAGTGAGTGGAGTCGAATATGACAAGATATCAACATGTGAAACTACGAAAGAAATGTGGGACAAACTAGAAGTGACTTATGAAGGAACCACTAAAGTAAATGAAGCTCAGATCAGTTCACTTGTAAATGAATATGAATTATTCAAAATGGCCGAAGATGAAAACGTTGAATCCATTTTCTCGAGATTCAGTAAAATTGTATGTGAACTCAAATCACTTGGAATGGTGTATTTAAATGCACTACAAGTCAGGAAACTCGTTAGAAGTCTTCCCAAGGCTTGGGAAACTAAAGCTGCCATTCTTGAAAATGGAGATCTGCAGAAAATGACATACGATGATCTTCGAGGCAACTTAATTGCCTATGAACATAATCATATTAACAGATACAACAAAGATGATAAAAAGAAAATGGAAGCATTTACAGCCGAGACATCTGAAGTTGGAGAAGAAACTGATGAATAACAAGATGAAGGAATGACCCTTATAAATCAGGGAGTAAGTAAAATGCTTAGACAAAGAAGACAAAACCTCAACAAGATCCTAAAAACACGTAGTTTAAGAGAAATGATAATCGATGCTACTACTGTGGAAAATTTGGATACATCAGGCAAAACTATCGGGAATGAAGAAGAAGACACAACCAGACGATCCAAAAAGCCTCGGAGCCTGGGATCAAGGAGAAACAACCGATGATGATCATGATGAATTTGCTAACCTATGTTTCATGGCGCTAGGTGAAACAAGTAAGGTAAGACCTTATAACAGTTCAAATTGTAATGACTTACAAAACTCCTTGGACATGGTTGCTGATGAATTACAGAAAGTTATAGACGAATACAATAAAATTGCTCAAGAAAAGAAGGACTGGCAGATTCTTCTCGAAGCAAGTCAGATTGAAGTTGATTTACTAATAGAAGAACTGGAGGAAGTAAAAATGCAGTGAATAGCATCAGAAAATCTCCCATTCACAGTTCTGTAAGATCTAATAGAACTATTCGTTATAGGAGAAATTCTCATAATCATAGCTCCAACAGATCAAATAGATCTAATTCTAATTCTCATATTCCTGAATCTTCTATTAAAATTACTTGCTATACTTGTGGTTATCTTGGTCACAAATCCTTTAACTGTAGAAAGTATTCTTCTGGAAAATGGATCTGAAGACCAAAAGTTACTAATCATCAAGGATCCAAAAATACTTGGGGTACCTAAAAGAAACTAATCTTATTATTTTACAGGAGCAATCGAAGAAAACCTACAAAAAGGGGATGTGGGTATTTGACAGTGGATGCTCCAGACATATGTGCGGAAAGAAAGAAAATTTCAAAACTATCAAAAGAATTGATGGAGGATGTGTTCGATTTGGAGACAATGCTAAAGGAGAAGTAACTGGAGTTGGAACCATCACTTTTAGTTCATCATGCGATCTAGTCGAAGTGTACTTGGTTGAGGAACTAAAACATAATCTCCTCAGCATCAGTCAACTATGTGACACTGGATTTCAAGTCAGATTTAATACAGTTAGCTGCATCATCAAACATCCTGAGAAAAAGCTCACTCTCATCGAAGATCGAGTTAATAATATCTATGTCTTAAATAATGTTGATTTTCCATATCTTACATGTCTTACTGCAGTCTCAAGTGATCCTTGGCTATGGCATCGAAAGTTTGGACATGCAAGCATGCATGCACTCGAGAAACTATCAAGACTTGAACTGGTCATTGGTCTGCCAAAGTTAAAGTTTGAGAAAAATCACATTTGTGACGCATGCCAATTGGGTAAGCAGACTCGTTCATCCTTTAAAACAAAAGACATTGTAAGTACATCTAAACCTCTTTAGCTTCTTTACATGGATCTGTTTGGTCCTACTCGAACTGCCATCATTGGAGGTAAACGATATGCATTCGTAATTGTTGATGACTTCTCAAGGTTTACATGGGTAATTTTTCTCACTCATAAAAATGAAGCTTTTGCTAACCTTGAAGTATTTTGTAGAAAATTTGAAAAAGAAGCAGGTTACTTCATTACAACTATTCACAGTGATCATGGTGGTGAATTCGAAAATAAAGTTTTTGAAGAATTCTGTGCTGAAAATGGCTTTTCTCAAAACTTCTCTTCACCTAGATCACCTCAGCAAAATGGAGTGGTACAAAGGAAAAATCGTTCATTACAAGATACAACAAGAACAATGCTACTTGATTAAAGACTCCCTGATCACTTTTGGGCAGAAGCACTAAGTACTGCTTGTCACATTCTTAACAGGTGTCTTATCAGGCCTATACTAAAGAAGACTCCTTATGAACTCTGGAGAGGAAAGATACCTAACATCAGCTACTTTCATCCTTTCGGATGCAAATGTTTTATCCACAATAATGGTAGGAACAATCTTGGAAAATTTGATCCAAGAAGTGACGAAGATATTTTTCTAGGCTATGCACCTATTAGCAGGGTCTTTCGAGTCTTTAATAAAAGAACTTTAAGTGTTGAAGAATCTGTTCATGTGGTATTTGATGACACTAATCCAAGAATACAGGAAAGTGAAGCAGGTGAGGATGAAATTGATTCATCCAAACCAATAGAAAATATTCCAAAATGTCCACTGAAAAATCTCACTGAAGAGCCAGTTACTGCAGAAGTAGAGTCGACTACTCTAGCTGACAAAGTCAACATTTCCAGGGAATGGAGACACAATTCCAGCTATCCTGAAAACTTCATTCTGGGAAAACCAGATGAAAAAATCCAGACAAGATCCTCTCTCAAGAAACAACCTTCATTTGATCTCATATCCCAAATGGAACCAAAACGAATAAATGAAGCAATGGAAGATGAATCGTGGATACAAGAAATGAAAGAAGAACTTGATCAATTTGAAAGAATCAAGTGTGGACTCTTATTGAAAGACCTAAGAGTTGTTCTGTAATAGGAACCAAATGGGTATTTTGAAACAAATTGGACGAAAACGATAAGGTTATCCAAAATAAAGTGAGGTTAGTAGCTCAAGGTTACTCACATCAAGAAGGAGTCGACTATGATGAAACCTTCGCTCCTATGGCAAGGTTGGAATCTATTCGAATTCTTCTAGCTTTTGCTTCTTTCAATCGTTTCAAACTTTTTTCAAATGGATGTTAAAAGCGCTTTCTTAAATGGATTTATCAAAGAAGAAGTGTTTGTTAAACAACCTCTTGGTTTGAAAATCCCTAGTGTCCTGATTATTTTTTTAAACTATCAAAAGCTCTCTACGGTCTAAAACAAGCTCCAAAAGCTTGGTATGCAAGACTGAGCACTTTTCTTATTAAAAATGATTTTCCAAGAGGGAAAATTGATACTACCCTGTTTACAAAAAAATTTGATTCCTCCATTCTTAGGGCATCTCCAACCCTAATCTCTATTTTACTCTCCAAATATAGAGTTACTCTATTTTATCAGACAACCAACTCCAACCCAATTCTCTATTTTACTCTCTAAAAAGAATCTTGTTCTCTCTCCTCAATATTATATTATTATTTCTATTTCATTATTATTTTCTTATTTCATGATACACATCCTTTATTCCTTTTTTCCAAATAATCACTTTATATAATATTCATGTAATATAAAAATTTATTTTTCAAATTCATTACTTAATATAAAAATTATATTTTTCCTAAATTTATAAATAACATAAATTGCAAGTTAATACTATATAATATACAAATTAATGGACAATTCAAATAAACGTGAAATTATTAGTGAAATATAATTATATAAATACTCTACTTTCAAGATTATTACATTGCTCTCATAAATGCTCTATTAATGCATTACGGAGTTCAAAATGA